>NC_140969.1:101023357-101320857 GCF_056783735.1 Eptatretus burgeri
CCATGGTCCTCCACTACCTCTGTGTGTGTGTGCTCGTCCTTAACCCCGTCTTTATCGTGCAGTCTCTCCCCTACTGTTTCTTTCTGGCTCCTTTTTCCTTCCCATTTGAGTCGTTCTTCCTCTCTGAGCCCCATTCGCTGTTCGTTCTCCCTCCGGAGCTCCTCAATCTCCGCTGACTCCAATATTGCTCTCCGTTTTAGTTGTTCAATTTCAAACTCACATTGTTCTTGTTTTATACCCCACAGTTTCTCCTGCTCTTCATTTTCCAATCTCATCGTTTCTTTCAATTGGCTCATTTCCTTCCTGTGTTTCATTCGCTGTTCTCTCACTACTCTTCCTTGTTTCCTCTCCTGTCCTTCCTTCTCCAGTTTCATGGTTTGCTTCATTTGGTTAATCTCCTTTTTGTGTTTCATTTGCTGCTCTCTCATTACTCTTCATTGTTTACTCTCCTGTCCTTCCTTCTCCAGTTTCGTGGTTTTCTTCATTTGGTTAATTCCCCTTTTGTGTTTCATTCGCTGTTCTTTGTCTATCTCCTCGCACTCCACTTACTTGCCTTGCCTTTTCTTCCAATTGGTCAACCTCGGCTTCATGTTCCTTTTGTTTTCTATCCCATTGTTCCTCTCGTTCTTCCCTCTCCAATCTCGTTGTGTCCTTCAATCTCCTGATTTCTCCTTCCCGCTTCATTCGTTCTTCCTTCATTACTCTTTCTTGCATCTCATTCTGCAATCGCGTCATTTATTTTAACTGACTGATTTCTTTCTTCTGTCTCATTCGTTCTTCCATCATTACTCTTTCTTTGTTTTGGTGTTTCTGTAACTCAGAAGCTTTCTTTTCCAATTCCTTTCTCATCTCTGCACACTCCGACTTTGCTTTGGCTTCTAATTGTTCAATCTGCTCATTGTGGTCGTTTAACGTTTCATTCTCCATTCTCTTCCTTTCCTCTTTTAACGTCCTCAGTTCGTTTTGTAATTTCCTCTCTTTTGTTTCGTGTTCCAGTATCTCATGAACTTTTTTCCATTTTTCCTCACTCTCTTCATTCCTTTTCTTGCACATCTCATCCCTTTCTCTGCTCATCTCACCATACTCCAAGCTTGCTCTTTCTTTCAATTGTTCCTTATCTTCCTGTTCTCTTTTACCTCTTCTTCTCGTCTTCTTCTGTCCCGAACACCTTGTTCTACCTCATGCTCTAGTTGCTTTATTTTCAAATCGTGTTCACATTTTTTCTCTTCCAACGTTTTTTTCCATTCTTCTTCCATGTGCTTTCTATCCCTGGAGTTACTAATTTGCTCCTCCTCCATTCTCTCGCTCATCTCGCTCGTCCCTTGTTCCCACTTATGGATTCTCAATTCTATTTCCCCCACTTTTCCCTCTAATTCTTTGGCCTGTCTTGACTTTTCCAATACTTCTTTCTTTAATTGTTTTACTTCCAGATCGTGTTTCCGTTTTTCTTTTTCGAGCTCGGTCCTCCATTCTTCCTTCAATTCTTTCCAAAGCCCGCCGATGTCCGCCTGCCTCGCCTGCCATGTCCACGTGGTGTGAAACGGCTATTAGGAGCGCTCGCCTCGTGTCGCTCCATTTGCCGCGCCATAAATAGCCGCTCGCTCCGTGCTGCGTTGAGGTGCGATCGCGCCGCCATTATGCGACTCAGTTTACCGGTAAAGTCCATGCTCAGAATATGGGGTTGAGCTTCCCCACGGATTGTAATTACAAGTACCGTCCTGGGCCATGGATCCTACATTGCTACACATATACATTTCTACCCCCGGCACCCGCTTGCTTTGAAACGCCATCTTATTTCGCGTAAGCGGATTAAATTTAACTCACTCGTAATTTGGAGGGAATCGGGGGTCGCTCCACTCACCCCTGAACCGATTCCCGTGAATTTAGTTGGAGACGGGGTGGATTCGAATCCCACTCCTGACACCAATGTTGCGAATTCGCGCCCGCCGGTGTGCGGTCGGCCACGTAACTCAAATGGCGGCCGCTTCGCCCACCGAAACGGACAATTCAATTCATCCACCCTCCCAAAAAGCAATGACACAATGCAGAGCTACAACCGAATACAATTATTACACAGGGACACTTAAACAGTTCTACTTGACCAGACTGGCGCCACACACACACACATTTACACCAAACCCCAAAAGAAAATGGAAGTGAGACTTCCCTGAGCGTGTCGAGTCCTTCCTTTGTGACCACAACACCGAGCCCCTCCAGCGTGGTCCGTGAGCTCGTGCCGCGCGTCGCTCGTGTGGTCCGCTCGACAGTACGGACGGGGTTTTGGGGAAACGGACGGGGTTTGTTCGGCGCTATTTTCCGCGCTCGCTCCCGGGGTCCCAGGGCTCACGCGAGGATCAAAGAAGCAAGGCCAATCAACGACAAGACGAACCCATTGGAACAAGAACCCAACTGGAATAAGAACCCGACAATAAGAACCCCCGAACTCTCCTCGTCTGTTCCTTTTGTAGCGCGGGGCCCCGCCCTTTGCCTCGCCCCATTTCTGGCTCCACCTCCCTTCTGGAAGCTTCCCAAAAAGGGGCGTGCCCTCTCGTTCCCCCCTCCCCGCGCCGTGCAGGGGGCGAGGAAAGTCAGTCTTGGCTCGGGGCCAGGGAATTATTCCTCCAAAATCAGGCCCCCACCTTTTTTCACCTTTGACCTCTGGCCCAAATCCCCCATGCCAAAGCGCGGGAAAAGAAGAAGGGAAAATCCCACAGGCGTTGTTGGTTTTCTTCCCCCCGCGCCGTACGACGAGGGAAGAAAGATTCGGGCGGGAGATGCCCCTTCGCACCCCAGCCACCGCTGCCACCCTCCCATCCATCCCGCGGAGATCCTGACCGCATGCTGCTCGTTGAATGGCGAGTGGCAAAGATGTGGTAGCGTAGTTGTGGAAGGTGGCATCGTGTAGTGAATGGCGTGATCGTTGAGTTGTTGGTTGTGGTGATGTTCGTTGTTGTTCTTGCACCAAATTAACAAGAGCCAAAGAAAAACGGCGAACTCAAAGCGTCGCATCCAGGATGAATCACACATATTCCCTCTATACAACGGGTTTTGGCTAACTACACATGAACTTACCGATATATCTCACCTGAGGACCCTTTATGGTGTAATGCGAATATCCACAACCGTAACAATATCAATAATAAACATATTAATCCCTCAATTGTTCAAACTGTTTGCCCCCGGCATCCTTACTGTATGTTTGTTTGTTTTTTTGTTACATGTTTGCCCATCCTTACTGTATACCTACTTTTGCAGCCCTCTGTATATATGTGTGTATATATATATATATATATATATATATATATATATATATATATATATATATATATATATATATATATATATATATATATATATATATATATATATATATATATATATATATATATATATATATTTGGTAAATGATGTCTTTGGGGGGATATTGTAATCGGCTCTGTCTGTCCGTCTGTCTGTCTTGTCTGGCTGTCTGTACTACCCTGGAACACCGAAATGCTCCTCAGAGAGAAAAAGAAATATGAAGTAAAAGTCACTTCAAATTAATTCACACCTCCAGGAAAATTTAATGTTTTTTCATCGGACAAATATTGAACCCGTGTGGTGTATAGGTATCCGACCTCTGCCTCGATCACTTCTGGATTGTTTTTTTTTTTCCTGTGAATAAATGTGTAACATCCCATTTTCCAGCATGTTCAACCAACACAAGGATAAAGGCTTCTTTTTTATTCTTTTTTTAATATATATATATATATATATATATATATATATATATATATATATATATATATATATATATATATATATATATATAGTGGTATTTTTACTTCCAGGCTTCTCCTATTCAATGTAATAATAACAATATCAGCAACAGCAGCAGCAGAAAATTTAAACTTCAAACAATGACGTGATCTCTTGATATTTTTCTTACAAACACCCGTCATTCATTCCGTGCTCAGTCGAAGACACCTGAACAGTTTTCTCATGATGTATCCATACTAATCTTCCTCTATGAATCATATCATTTAAAATTGGTCAATGCCGTGAGATGATGGCACGTTCTCTTTTGTTGATATCAAATAGAAGTTGTGGTTTGTGCTTTGAGACGGTTAATGGTGAAAAACGTGTTTTTTTTTTACGAGACAGACAATTTTTGTTTATGTTCCGGGCAGCGGTGATTGAGGAAGCGCATTATGATGGTGCCTTTGTGTGACATTGGAAACATGACAGAGATCGATGCTCGTAGCTCTGCACTGCCCTATGCCTGGTGGGTGGTGGAGGTGTGCATTTGATGCGAAGGGGCCAAATGATCTGAGCTTACCTAATAGGTACCATTTTCAGAAAGATTGGCAAATGGTGCTGAAAGCAGCTGGACAAGGACTGGGTGGTTTTTGCAGGAGTCTTCCCAGCAGGAGTCCAGGGCAGCAATTTTTATGAAATTTGACTGGGGATCTTGGGTAGTGCTACCACATTAACTAGTGCTACTTCATTGTGCAGTCACTCAGGGAAAGTGTTTATCCCAAGTCTTTCATGAAGGAGCAGGCCTAAGGTTCGACTTTTGGTGGCAGGAATTTGTAATTGGTTCAGTGTACCAGCGACAAATCGTGTACTCTTTGCGAAAGACATTGGGAGTTATTTGACATCCGGCATTGAACGCGAATAGACAGGATACCCGGCTTAATGCCCATCCCAGGTATCTGCACCATCAAGTGAGACTGTAATTCGGCGAAGGTACCGGCACGCAATGGCCTACACTACTTGATAAACGTTCTCTGGGGTGTTTAACGCCGACACGGAAGGAGTAGCACATGGAGTGTTCCACGTCTGAATGATGGTACACTCTACAACGCAATACCCTGCTTGCAAATCTCCAGCATTGTAGTTTGTAGTCAATTTGTATTTGGCCTGGAATCAAACAGAGACCATACCGCCCAAAAACGTGCACGCTACCTCCGAGCTCTTCTTATCAGTCCATGCTGAAGAATTGGTGCCGAAAAAAACCCGATAAACCGGTGAGCCTCATGGTAAGAAAGGATGTTTGAAAACGTTTTATATTCTTTAATTCGAACATATCCCGATGCTTAGTTAGCCTGCTGAAGTTATTTCACTTTTATGTTACTTTTTTATGAACACGCTTTGGTTGGAGTTATGAAGGGCATTAACAGCGGAACATTTATCCGGCAACTTAAGTGTCTTTAGGAAAGCCTTTTCATGTGTGTACAATTTCCTATATTTCACTTTGCTTCAAATTTCAAATGCTTCGATGACAAATTGCTGGTATTGTTGGAACAAGAACGGTGCGCTATGATGTGCAAATGTCTTGCGATCCCCTACACTTTATGAAAACAAAAAAAAGAGAACATTGTAATTGGCTGCGTCTATCTGTCTGTCTGTCTGTCTGTCCGTCCGTCATGCTATCACCTCCTTAAAGGTGGGCAGGAATTCACCAAACTTGGTAGTCATGATCAACACGTGACAGGAAGGTTCAAGAGCAGTGTCATTTTGGCCCCACCCCCATGGGCGGGGTCAAACTGTCAAATACCGATAAATGCAATTACGAGCACATTTTCCAACATTTTTAAACGAAATTTTGTGGATGCAATCAACATTGGGAAACGCATCAAAAATGTAAGGAATTTTGGGGAGATTTGACCTCGAGGTCATTCCCAAGGTGTTGGGGGACCTGGAGTCAGAGGGATCAAAATGGGAGAAAAATAATTGAACTCAAAAATTTGATATTGGGTCATTCCTGGTGGAACCTTTCTCCTCTTTCACCTGCTTTAGGTGGGAAGCATAACGATTTGCGATGGCGCGCCATGGACGTTGCTCTCGTTGAAGTTGTTCCAGTGAGCATTAATTTAATTCCAATCTACATCAGGCTCTTCAAATCTGAATGATTTGGTGAAATGATAGATACCTTCTCATGATGAGTTATCTGACCAGCCAATGCTCCTGTTTCCAGGGCGGTTCTCAGTACGGTCACAAATCAGAAAGTTGCTCATAAGCAGTTCTCCACACTTGCGAAGCCATTAAATTGTAATTTATTCCTTTTTCTTTGCACCTCGTCGTATGAGATGAAGTTTAATTGCCTGTTT
Source organism: Eptatretus burgeri (assembly GCF_056783735.1). Classification (NCBI taxonomy): domain Eukaryota; kingdom Metazoa; phylum Chordata; class Myxini; order Myxiniformes; family Myxinidae; genus Eptatretus; species Eptatretus burgeri. The sequence continues at coordinate 101,029,450 of NC_140969.1, forward strand.
TTGAGTACCATAGCTTTCCCTCTAAATACAAAACGATGGATCATTATTTAAAGGTCATAGCAACATATTTACCTCCGCCACTGAAAGTGGATGGAGGTTATGTATTCGCCCATGTTCCTGTTCATCTGTTTGGATGTGAACAGGATATCTCAAAAAGTTATGAACAGATTCATCCGAAACTTGGTGGATACGTTGTGTATGTCACAAGGAAGAAGTGTTTCGATTTTGGTGAAGATCCGAGAATTTTTAATTTTTTTTTTTTAAGCGATTCTTCATAATTAAGAGATCGGGCCAAAAACGATATATAACACGATATTTCAAAAAGTTGTGGATGACTTATGACAAAACTTGGTGGATGAGTTGGTTAGGTGACAACAAGCTGCTTCGATTTTGGTTTAGGTCCAGATCTCGATCCCACCTGTCGGTGGGATTAAAATTGTAAACTGTTCAGCCTGGTAGAGGTATGCGCTCTATGGAGTGCTGTTCAATTTTATTGATGTGTTCTTGAACGAAACACTATGCCTCGTTCTTTTGTGGCAAACTGCACCTGCTCCTTCCCTCCACCTCTAACTCCTCCAACCCTCTTTCAATTCCTCAAGTAAGGGGCTTCAAGGCAAGAAGAGGATTTTTAAAATCCTAATAAAAAAACAATTCTTAAGAAAAGGACAAAGCTTTAATCTTGATCGGGCTTTGAGGTTTAAACTTGATCTTTATCCATGTGTAACACTGCCCACATTCAATTATTTTGTCTGTATGAAAAAAATATGATTTTCCCAGAGGTTTGGATTCATTTGAAAAATCTTTTACTCAATACCTTTTGCTCCATGAGGAGCGTTTCCGTGTTTCAGGAGGATGGGATAGAAAGACAGACAGAGAGCATTTGATATATATATATATATATATATATATATATATATATATATATATATATATATATATATATATATATATATATATATATATATATATATATATATAGTGATAGAGTTTGCAAAAAGAATGGAAATGGCAGTGGTAAATACGTATTTCAAGAAGGAGGAACACAGGGTGACATACAAGAGTGGAGGAAAGTGCACACAGGTGGATTACATCTTAAGCAGGAGATGCAACCTGAAAGAGATTAGTGACTGTAAGGTGGTGGCAGTGGAGAGTGTAGCTCGACAGCATCGATTGGTGGTCTGTAGGATGACTTTAGAGGTGAGGTTGAGGAAGAGAGTGAGGGCTGAACTAAGGACCAGATGGTGGAAGCTGAAGGAGGAAGACTGTTGCGTGAAATTTAAGGAGGAGGTGAGACAGGCGTTGGATGGTGGTAAAGATGGTTGGGATGATTGGGCAACGACAGCAGAAGTTGTGAGGGAGATAGCTAGGAAGGTACTTGGTGTGACATCTGGACAGAGGAAGGAAGATAAGGAGACTTGGTGGTGGAATGAGGAAGTACAAGAAAGTATAAGGAAGAAGGGGTTGGCGAAAAAGAAGTGGGATAGTCAGAGAGATGAAGAAAGTAGGCAGGAGTACAAGGAGTGGCGGCGAAAGGCAAAAAGAGAGGTGGCAAAGGCCAAGGAAAAGGCATATGACGAGCTGTATGAGAAGTTGGATACAAAAGAAGGGGAAAAGGATTTATACCGATTGGCAAGACAGAGGGACTGAGCTGGGAAGGATGTGCTGCAGGTTAGGGTGATAAAGGACGTAAATAGGAATGTGCTGACGAGCGAGGAGAGTGTGTTGAGAAGGTGGATTGAGTACTTTGAGGAGCTGATGAATGAAGAAAATGAGAGAGAGAGAAGGTTGGAAGAGGTGGAGATAGTGAATCTGGAAGTGGGGTGGATCAGTAAGGATGAAGTGAGGACTGCTATGAAGAAGATGAAAAGTGGAAAGGCAGTTGGCCCAGATGGTATACCAGTGGAGGCATGGAAGTGCTTAGGAGAGATGGCAGTGGGGTTGTTAACCAGATTGTTTAATGAAATCTTGGAAAGTGAGAGGATGCCGGAGGAGTGGAGATTAAGTGTACTGGTTCCGATTTTCAAGAATAAGGGTGATGTGCAGAGCTGTGGAAATTACAGAGGGATAAAGTTAAGCCACACCATGAAGTTGTGGGAAAGAGTAGTGGAAGCTAGGTTGAGAGGAGAGGTGACGATCTGTGAGCAGCAATATGGGTTTATGCCAGGAAAGAGCACCACTGATGCGATGTTTGCTTTGAGAATGTTGATGGAGAAGTATAGGGAAGGCCAGAAGGAGTTACATTCTGTGTTTGTGGATTTAGAAAAAGCGTATGATAGGGTGCCAAGAGAGGAGTTGTGGCATTGTATGAGGAAGTCGGGAGTGGTGGAGAAGTATGTGAGGATCGTGCAGGATTTGTATGAGGACAGTGTGACAGCGGTGAGGTGTGCGGTAGGAATGACAGACCGGTTTAAGGTAAAAGTGGGATTGCACCAAAGATCGACTCTGAGCCCTTTCCTGTTTGCAATGGTGATGGACAGGTTGACGGACGAGATCAGACTGGAGTCCCCATGGACTATGATGTTCGCGGATGACATCATGATCTGTAGGGAGAGTAGGGAGCAGGCTGAGGCGAGCCTTGAGAGGTGGAGGTACGCACTGGAGAGAAGGGGAATGATAGTCAGTCGGAGTAAGATGGAGTACATGTGCGTAAATGAGAGGGAGGGTGGTGGTATGGTGCGGTTGCAAGGAGTTGAGGTGGGGAAGGTGGATGGGTTTAAATACTTGGGATCAACTGTCCAAAGTAACAGAGAGTGTGGGAGAGAAGTGAAAAAGAGAGTGCAGGCAGGATGGAGTGGATGGAGAAGAGTTGCAGGAGTGATTTGTGACAGAAGGGTAGCTGCAAGAGTGAAGGGGAAGTATATAAGACGGTAGTGAGACCAGCTATGTTGTATGGTTTGGAGGTGGTGGCACTAACAAAAAGACAGGAAGCGGAGCTGGAGGTGGCAGAGTTAAAGATGCTGCGATTCTCGTTGGGAGTGACGAGGATGGATAGGATAAGGAATGAGTATATTAGAGGGACAGCGCAGGTAGGACGGTTTGGAGACAAAGTGAGAGAGGCGAGATTGAGATGGTTTGGACATGTGCTCAGGAGGGAAGCGAAGTATATCGGGAGAAGGATGTTGAAGATGGAGCCGCCAGGCAGGAGGAGAAGATGAAGGCCAAAGAAGAGGTTCATGGATATGGTGAGGGCGGACATGCGGGTGGTTGGAGTGTCAATGGAAGATGTGGAGGATAGAGCGAAATGGAGACGGTTGATCCGTTGTGGCGACCCCTTACGGGAGCGAGCCGAAAGAAGAAGAAGAAGAAGAAGAAGAAGAAGAAGAAGAAGAAGAAGAAGAAGAAGAAGAAGATATATATACATATATATGTATATATATATATATATATATATATATATATATATATATATATATATATATATATATATACATATATACATATATATATATATATATATATATATATATATATACATATATATATATATATATATATATATGTATATATGTATATATATATATATATATATATATATATATATATATATATACATATATACATATATATGTATATATGTATATATATATATATATACATATATATATATACATATATACATATATATATATATATATATATATATATATATATATACATATATATATATATATATATATATATATATATATATATATATATATATATATATATATATATCATCTAGTATATATATATATATATATATATATATATATATATATATATATATATATATATATATATATATATATATATATATATATATATATATATATATATATATATATATATATATATATATACTAGATGACCTGTGAACCCGTAGGGTTGTGTTGTGACAGCAGTTGATAAAAAAAAATTTCCAAAAAAAAAGAAAAAAGAAAAAAAAGATAACTCCAGCGAACTGTACCGCTGAGGTTGTTTGAATCGATCAAAAATACTCCCGAAGGGTACTTGACTGAATGGGGAATTGATTTTTTCACAATTTTTCTCGTTGCCTCATTTGAACGAAACTTGATACTGCACATTGCAGGAGAACGGTAAGGAAGGTGGCGCAAAAATGTTTGCGCTATCGTGTACTCTTTTGGCTGTATTTCGGGAACATACATACATACATACATACATACATACATACATACAAGATGAGAGTTTTAGTAATGTATATATATATATATATATATATATATATATATATATATATATATATATGTATATATATATATGTATATATATGTATATATATATATATATATATGTATATATATATATGTATATATATGTATATATATATATATATATATATATATATATATATATATATATATATATATATATATATATATACATATATACTTTCACAATTGAACCCCCCACCACCCACTCACCTGATACATGTTTATTACTATACACAACATAAACAAGGTCCTTCAGTGAACATCCAAGCTGTTTGTTTTATAATGCGGATTGCATCTTATCTGCGATTCCGACTTGATTGAAACGTCTGACCTTTTTTAATGTACGTGCCTTCCTTTTAAATAATCCTCATTCGTTATGTGCACTCTCCGAATGTGCTGTGATGTATGTACCGAGCGATGAATGTTCAAAGTGCAAATGTGTAGCCTTGAACATCCCCCGAGTCCATTATAGCACCACTTTGTTGGTGTGACATACTTTTTGCTTTCGGGTGCAGCATGCATTTACAGAAGTCAGAATGATGTTGCGCACTTCCTTACTCTTTGCACGGCATGACTTTGATCGGTTTGATGCCATGACTAATTGTAAAGCACCTTCTGGAAATGGACCTTCTGAAATGCCTTCCCGCGAAGTCGAGAACTGATTTGATGAAAATGTAATTGCAGGGATGGAATGAATTTATTAAGTTCACTGTTGAAATTCTCCAAGTGTTCAAAAGGTTCATCATCCTTTCTCGCCATGCAAATTTGAACAAAGGCACCATCTGTAGTTGTTACCACTTATCAGCTTGAATATGGCACATCCTGTCGGATCGCAGAGGATAAGCAAAGTCAAACCCAATTTGTACTTGGTTGGAAGGCTGGGTGCTGTCACCTGAGATAGATTTTATTGTAAAAATACAAAAAGAAAGCCAAAATGAGCTGAGATGAACTACTCCAGCCCATATCATATGTCCACACAGTGAAGTAATAAGAGCATTCGTAAATCGAAACGAAGAGCAAGAATTTTAACGGAGAATATCGCAGGCCACATACATGTGCGTCCCAATGGTATTTAAATAAACATACTTGATCATTGAGTCTGACAACATACCAGCACTGCCTCAACCGATACAGTCACCTATCTGAAAGCAAGGAGGCGGTTTGCTTGCCAAAGGCACATATTTACATTTACCACTCACCACAATAACATGTCGGGGGGGGGGGTAGTCCTCTTCCTGAGAGTGGTAGCCCAAGGAGCACAAAACTCAAATATCAGGAGGAACCTCTTATCAAGGCAGAGAAGCCACTTCATCCTTTCCACCCCCATTCTGCAGACCACAGCAGTCTCACAAGATATGTGTGGTGTTGTCTTGCTCTGAGGCCTTACATAGGCCTTCAGCTAGTTTCTTCATGTCAACAGGTATCTGAGAGTACACCTCCTGCTCTTTTAAAACTTGCATCACCTTGCACCCTAAAATCATGAAACTCCACACCAAAGAAATCTGCCTCTTGCTTGGCCTCCACTTCCACATCACCACTGGCGAGCTGCACTTGCTTCAAATTCCTCACCATCAAATCACGACGACTGATCTAAAAGAGTAGCACCACTAAAAGGTGGCGAGCCAAGCGACCTGGTTGTTGACCCTCATCACACAGAGATCTATGGATCACCATAGGCAGTAAGTGACTCATTACCGCTTTCGCCACACTTGCCATGCAAGCTACAGGACATGCCACAACCACACGGTGCACATTTTAAAAAGTCCACTCTACTTCCTCACTTGTCCTGTCTGTGGAACTGTCGATCCCACTCTTCCCCCCAGGATGTCAAGCAGGCAGTGCACCACCATCTCATTTCATCTCCCCATTCTCACCCACAATCTTTATTTTCCCATTAACCCTTCTTAACTGAACACTCTTACTTGGAGGTCACCGTGTTTCCTCTGCTCTGCTTTCTCTTTTCCTATTGTTCACTCCCTTGCCTATTGTGTCCAAGAGGTGCCCCATTACCTTACTGACAGTTCATACCCTCCATCAGCTTGCTCTTCCATGAGCCTCAGATGCAAGGAAAAATAAATCACTCGACGCATCCAACCCAGGTTGTATCTTCGGAAGCACAAGTTCATTTTTATTTCTCCACTCCAATCCATTGTCGATAAGTTGAGCACGTCCTTTCGGCGAGATTCAAGCTGCCGTCTCTACCGCCATGCTAAAGCCCCACTCCACTTCCAGGCAATGTAGGTTGAAAGTGCACCCTCCTCTCGGTTGAATGATAGCAGGATAGTTCAGTTTACTCGCTTGCAACCAGCCTGGTGTTGGCTTTGCGGTTAGGGCGGTGGCTTGGGATCTTAGGGTCCTGAGTTCGAGTCCCGTTGAACACTGAATTAACACCAGGGGGTTGACTCAGTCTGTCATCCTTCCGAGGTTGGCAAAATGAGCACCGGTATACTGGTAATAGGGGCACTGCATCAGTGCCACACCTAACCGATGATGCAACCAGCAGCCAAAAAGGCAGCACATGATGGGAACTGGCTTGCACACTTCTCAGCTGTGTGCTTACGGACTTGTTCCCTTGTGGATAAATTCTGATTCTTCCTGTCCGATTGACGTGGTATGAGCAAAGGGAGATGCATCTCTGAGAATGCTATTTTTAGGATCCGGATGTAAAGCAGGCTGTCTTCGATTGTTTTCGTTTGGTGTTGAAGATCCCACAGCATCGTTTGATAATATGAGGGATCGTGTACTGCTAACCTGGCAAAATTGCTTACCTATAGATTAAATGATATGCACGTTAATTACAAATGGTTGTGAAGGTTGTTAGATTATGATAAGTAGTTGGAAGATGAGTGAACTGAAATTCAGTAGTTATTTGATTTCTAGTGTATAAAGGTCAGGTTAGGTATGTGAGCTGTTAGGGTTAGGGTTAGGGTTAGGTTAGACGCGCGTCGCTGCGTCCACTTTCCGCCGGTACTCCACAGGACTTCGTCTGGCCATCCCCCCAGGCAGATACCTGTCCCATCCCCATCTCCTTGAGATGCCGATCAATCTGCGACAATCATGAGATGTTTTCGTCCCGTTAGTGTTCTCCACTCACGAGGCTCCCTCACCGACAGAATCTGATGAGCAGAATCAGTATCAGGAAATCGAGCCACATGTCCATACAGCCGCCGCTGATGCTCACGGACTATGCAGGTAACAAATCTCATTTGATTCACTCTCAGCAACTGCTCGATGGACACAAAGTCCGATCAGCGATAGCCAAGGATTCTCCGAAGAGACCTGGTACCGAAGGACTTAAGTCTTCATCTCAGATCCTTAGTCAAGAGTCCAAGTGTCACATCTTTAGAGTGTATAAAGCATGACCATAAGCCTGGTGTTGGCTTAGTGGTTAAGGTAGCTGGATTTTGACCTTCGGGTCATGAGTTCGAGACCTTGTTGATTGTTGAACCAACACCAGGTGGGGTTGACTCAGCCTGTCATCCTTCTATGGTCAGTGAAATGAGTACCAGCGTACTGGGGTAATAACCATTCAGAGCAACCTTTGTTGGAGTGGCAACCCATCCAGGATTGTACTCCTTGCCAATAAAACTGCCTCAGCAGCCCAATGTGCCTTTACGATGTGAAAGGAATGGTATTATTATTGTTATTATTATTATTATTATTATTATTATTATTAAAGAATGACCATAATCGGCCAAATATACTCCTCCAATATTTAATTTATCTTCTATCTCCTAGTTATTATTAACTTCAATGCTGGTGGTGCAGTGTATCTGAATATAGCAAGGCCTTCTTTAATCGGTCAAATAATTGTTTGTTTTGACAAATGGAAACGATTGAATTACTTTGCAATTAAGATACTGCAATGTAGGTGACTGATTGGGTGCAGAAATAAGGTAATGATACATGTAGATGATGATGGGATGAGACGTACCCTACTATTTACAGAGCACTGGTGCTGCCAAAGGGGTTTCTTGGCAGGGGTCATGGTGTGTGGTTTGCCATTGCCTTCCCAGCAGTCAGTAAGGGCAGGGATTTGTAATTTGTTTTGGGTGCCGGCGGTAGCTCACCTACTCTTTGGGAAGGGCACCGTGGGATATTTATTGACCACCAACTAATGTTGGAAAACAAGACACTCGGTTTAACGTCCATCCATGAGACAGCAGACACTTTGACATCTCGCTGCGTGCGAAATGTCAGGGTGACAGTATAGAGTTTGGTTGGGATTCAAGCCCAGGCTTGACTGCTCAGTGGCGATTCTGCACACCTCTAAGCTATCCTGGCAGCCCAGACTGATTTACTATTGTAAAAACCGTCGGGCCATTCCGGTTGCCCGGTTCGAATCCGATGGGTTGCATCAACGCGACCGCAACAGTTGACCACTTTGAGACCTCCTCGCTGGATCTGCATCTCAAAGGCCATGTTATCATGCAGATTGGAAGTCCCAAAGCAGCTCAGTGTCGTGCCGATAGGCATCACGTGACTTGATCTAATCTCGGCTGAGCATCCTAAATCATGTGACGAGGTCTTACTAGCTTACTTAATTAATCCCTTCACGGGTCTTTACGACCAAATGAAGCAGCCACTACAGACAGATTTCACCTCCGAGACCACGAGACCACGTATGTTGAGTAATGAAATGATTGCATGTGGATAGGAATATATAAAAAGCAATGCACAATAATCAACCATCAATCCCCCTACCCAACTAACCGATATGCACCCATGATGCCAATGAACTAACGGGATGCCTTAATTATTGAATGCCCTGAACTGGCCTACACTTCTTACCGTGATAGAGAAGACGGGGTTTCGACAATACAAAATGAGTTAGTGGCCAAACACGATGAGTTCTGTGGAGGGGAAGTTCAGGCTGCTCCGAAGCTGCTGTGCAGGAGAGGGAGAGAGGCTTGGCTCGACTAGGTGAGGTGTGGCTTTACTCTTGGGAGATTCGGTCCGGCACAGTCTTCGGTTTGTCGTCTCCCTGTTTCTACTCCCCTTTCTCCTCGCCCTAACCTTTTATCAGCTCGGCCACGCATGTCACCAATGATGCTTTACGCCTCTCCTCCCTCACTCCACTGTTTGGCTCGGTGGGCGAAGCTCCCCTTCCGTGAACTCTCACCTCGAACTCTGAACCATCATGGCCCCGTTATGACAGCTTTGGTTCATTTGGCCGCCTAAACTTGCGGTTAGGGCCTAACAGAATGCTAAAATGAACATAAAAGACAGATTACAGAGGGCACAATGGTAAAAAACGAGGTCAAGAGGGCTTGTATCCTTGACCTTGAAAAAGTATCCTTGATGTCCTGAAATTGCACGAAGGAGCTTGGACATGTATTGGTTATGGCATCAGGACATCAGGAGTCATTATTGTACATTTTTCATACAAAGGAACAATTATATTACATAATAGGATAAATTGACAGAGTTAAGGTATTTATCTTGGCAATTCCAGTTGCAGAATCATTAGCCCACGTCCTTCACTGTGTGAACGAAAATGATCCAATTTTATTTTGTTACAAATATTATGGATAATTCCTTGTGCAATGAGTTCTTTATTCTTCTAACAACTAAGTTTGAAAGCAATTTCACTGTTGAACTTGGATGTAACCAAAGAATGTGCAATCGAAATTCTGTTCGGTTTAAAACCTCGTATATTTGGACCAGAGCACCAAACTGAACGTCCACTTTTCTTCATCTTCCTTCTTGGGCCTTATCGTGTTGAGTACTCCAGCATCAAATATGATCAATAATTATTTATTAACTGCCTCATTAGTTTGGGTAATACTTAATATGTCATCGCCTCACTCTGTCAAGCTGGGAGTGCTCCAAGGCAGTGTCTTGTGCCTACTCTTGTTCCTCGTCTTCATCAATGATTTTTGTGATTCCATGGAAAATCCTGCCTGTCTCTTTGCTGATGATTCCACCCTCTGCCGTATCATTTCTCATTCTTCAAACATGCAGGCATCAGCCTCTTCCCTCTCTGCAGATCTTTATACAATCAGGAACTGGTCAAACTCTTGGAATATGTCTTTCAACCCGGACAAATCCCACACACTCACTCTTTCCCTCCAAAAGGGCTGTCTGGCAAACCCTCCCATCTACTTCCGAAATAAACCACTTGAAGAGGTTAAGTCACTCAAACCTTTGGACCTCACCATCAGCCATGGTCTTTCCGAGGCAGATCATATTTTCGACATGGTCTCCAAAGCCAGCTGCTGACTGGGTATCCTTTGTGGTGCAAGTTCTTTCCTTGGCTAGTCTGAACTTTTGTTAACCTACAGGGCCTTGAATCGCAGCTTGATGGAGTACTGCTCCCCCCTTTGAACTGGTGCCCCTGCCTTAGACCCACACCTTGCCCTTCTTGATGCCATGGATATCAAGGCCTTCAAAATCATTGGGATCTCCCATGACAAAGCTGAGTGTCTCGGTCTGTTACTCACATTTCACACAGTTTTGTGGCCTCTCTGCATTCTACCACCTCCTTTTTGGTCAATCCCTATTCATTCCTCCAGGCTTCAACACAGCTGTTAACCACTACCTCAGGTCATGATCCCTTCCATCCATAATCATGATCTCTTCTACCCCAAATGACCCCATTCCTAAGCACTCCCTTTTCCAGATTATTGTGATTCCTCTTCCTTCCCCACCCACCCTCTCCCTCACCTCTTTTAGTTTGTTACTTGTCAGTTGGTTTGTTCCTTTAATGTTTCATCCCCGCTTTCCCCCTTCCTCTTCTTGCTTTGCTTCATTCAGCTTGTGTGCAGCTTGTTCACCCCGATGTGTCCTTCTCCCCTTCCCCTTGATCTCACTCTCACTTTTACTCTGTTGTCGGCGTTTCCCCCTTTTCCATGTTGGTCCCTTCCATTCTGCTCTAGCTCTTCCATGAGCCTTGATCAGGTATGCAAATATATACACAAGGATACCACGATTTACCTTGCCTCCATTTAGGTTGATTCACAGTTGCGTCGTCAATCAATAGGTAGCCAGGCTTTGAATTACGTCTCTTTACATTGAAGCTACATCGTTCAAGCTACGTGCTTTGGCTTTTTCTGTCGCCAATTTTTATGAGCTGCCCAGTCTCACTCTGAGACATTGAGATTGTTAAGCGTTATGATGCTTGCAGGCACACACACAGCTGCACATGGTTTGCCATTTCGAGACGTTTCTGTACCTGTAGTCCTGTACGTAATATAAATTTGGACCAATTAAATGGCACCGCAGTTGGATATGACGCCACCATAGCCGCTGTTCATATTCTTTATTATTGCCCACCTAAAACATGGAAATTTTTCTTCCACTGGCAATTCAATTCATGAATTTGGAACTTGCACCGGTCCTGCGAGGATTGGCGTCCGAGGCATAGCATGACAGCAGTTGCAAATGATCCATGCTGGGCGAACCGCCCGAGCACGGGTGATTAAAAAAGTTATTGAATTTCAGTTCCCCAGAGTGCAAAGCATGACATACTGGGGAGTGCAAGTGGATCGTACGACTTGCTGGGGGGTGCATGTGGATCGTGTAGGGTGAGTGTGAGCCACATGTATGCAGATGATTGGAGATTTTGAAATTGTTAATGGATTGTGTTTCACGGGAACCAGCGTGTGGGGTGGGGGGGGGCACCGTGTGCTGCAGGATGTAAGCGGTGTGTATGGGGTACCCAGCATGAGTGGAGTTGGCTGGAGTAGCTGAGTAGCTGCGAGATCCCCACTGGAGGGTCTTTGTGCAAGTTACGGGGGTTCTGCGGCACGAAAGTGGATGTGCATGGTGAGGGCCGCGAGGTAGTCCATGTGTGTAAATGGTGAATGAAAGGCCGCGAGGCAGCCTGTGAGCTTGTGTGGGTTGAGAAGGTCCCATGGTGTGAGAGTGGGTGTGAGAAAGTCCACAAGACTGCTCGTGTGCGGAGGTGGTGAGAGAAAGGCTGCACAGGGCGACCCGTGTGCAGAAAGAGGGAGGTCCCGCAGCACGAGCAATAGGCATGGTGGTCACGACTGAGTTTTCCATGGGGGGAATCCCAATTGGGAAGATAAATAAAGAGAAGGATTAGAACCAATGTGGGGCACTCCAGAATTTGTGCCTACATGGGGACTCAGAGCCATAGCCTAAGGGGAAAATGAGTAGCATTAGTGAAAATAAATGGGAGATTAGATGAGCATTACATGGGAGTATTAGGGACACAGTGGATTTGAGATGGTTGACCTTTAGTGGGTACATAGAAAGATTCGTAATGTAGTGTTAAAAGCCAAAAAGGCCAAAAGCCAAAAGCCTGTTTAAGCCAAAAATATAATATTGTAAGTGCAAATTACGATATTTCCTCACCCAGCCTTCTTCCATTACTGTATTTGTTATGGGAAAAGTTGATTAGATTCAAGTCATTTTGAATTAAGTCGCACTTTTTAAGAACACATCGAGATGCAAATTGAGGTATTAGGTCAGGTCAGGTATGGGAGCATGCGCCGTAGCAGTGCCTCGCTGCGTCCACTTTCTGTCGGCACTCCAGGTGTCTCCATCTGGCCATTCACCAGGCAGATGCCTGGCCCATCCCCATCTCCTTGAGATGCCGATCAACCTGCTGCAACAATGAGGCACGTGGTCAGCCCATTGGCCTCACGAGGCTCCCTCGCTGAGAGAATCAGGTGAACAGGATCAGCGTCAGGAAAACGAGCCGCATGTGCATACAGCCGAAGCTGACGCTCACGGACTATGCAGGCAACAAATCTTATTTGAGTCTCTCTCAGCAACCGCTCGTTGGACACAAATTCTGACCAGTGATAGTGAAAGATTTTCAAAAGAGATCTGGTACGAAAGGAATTGAGTCTTCTTCTCAGATACCTGGTCAGAATCCAAGTCTCACATCAGTAGAACAAGACTGGAAGGACCAAGGACCTGAAGACTCAGATTTTCATCCTCCTGCGAAGGTACCGACAATGCCACTTCTCATGATCCAGTGAATCCATGACTCCCCAGCCCCAACCCAGACGTCTATTGACCTCTCGTTCACAGCCAGCGGAGACATGAATATCACTGCCAAGGAAAGTGAATATCTCCACGACCTCAACATCCTCACAACAAACAGGTACAGACGAGATCACAGCATCCAAGATGCCATTGAAAGCCAGGATCTTCGTTTTGACTCAAGAAACCCATAATCCCAGCGGCTCAGACTCCTCAAATCAGCACCTCGAGGGCCCTAAAAGGATATGCAGAGTCTCTGCAAAGATGACTGCATCATCTGCAAAATCAAGGTCAGAGATCTTGATATTCGCAAACGATGCACTGCGGTTTGATCTTTCTGACAACCACCACACAATCCAATCCATACAAGTGCTTAAAAGTGTGGGGGCCAGTACACACCCCTGACAAACTCCAGTAACAACTAAAATAACTCGGAGATGGTATCACCACATCTCACAGCACTCTCAGTCCCAGAGTGTAGTTCAGACATGAGATTGATCAGTTTTGGTGGCACCCCACGAAGTCAAAGAATCCTCCAGAGGGCATCCTGATTCACTCAATCGCATGCTTTGCATAGATCAACATAGGCTGCAAGGAGCCCCAGCAAAAACTCTCATCTTCGTTCAATGAGGACCCGAAAGGCAACGATACGGTCAATCGTTGACCTCTTTGGTGTAAAGCCTGACTGCTCTGGGCGCTGGTGCTCAAGCAGATGGTGGCGAACCCTATCAAGAATTATCCGAGCAAAGACCTTGACAAGCATAGAGCAGCGTCACCCCTCGGTAGTTGTTGCAGTCCTGGCGATCACCCTTATCATTCCAGAGAGGGACAACAAAGTCCCTCTGCCAGTCAGTTGGGATGATGACTATGTTCCACACATGGCACAGAACTGCATGCAACAACACGAGTACAGCATTTCCACCACCCTAGAGACGTTCAGCATAGATGCCATAAATCCCAGGAGTTTTACCCTATTTCATTTGGTTCACCGCAGTCTGTTGTTGTCGGAAGAAATCGTGAAGGTAATGGCGAGAGAGGGTCAGCTCAAGTAGAATAAAGATGGTGTGCCGGCAGGAGGAAGAGGAAGAAGAATCGGGACTCGTGGATATGCAGGGAGAAAGGTAGTTTTTAAAAAAAAAATTTTCTTCTGAGTTTTAGACAAGAAACGGAGTGTTTATGGGAGGGTTGGGGGACGTTGGGAAAATGGGGAAAATAGGAATTGAACTTAATAGGGAGAGAATACAAATAAAAACGATCGTACACCTAGAGGGGAAGGATGGGTTGGCCTCAAAGAACCCCGTAAAACAAGGTCGACGAAAACTCACAAAATAGCACGATTTTTGAAACAAAACCAAACGAGGAACACACAGAAAGATGTCGGCGAGAAAATAAACAGTTAAAACGGGACAAATAACGACCGAAAACTGAAACTTTGAGAAGTTGGCAGAGACACGTGAGAGAGACCTGCCATTGCTGCAAACCTGGAACCTTGTTTTTGATGTTCACACCCGATGGGGTCATGAGGTCGTACGTGAGCGGTACTTCAATGTTTTCCGTGATTGCTTTTGGTTCATTTCCCCACGAATTTTCTGGAACTGGAATGTAAAACTCTGCAGATGTGCCAGGGAATTACTTTACAAACTATGTTGTGTCATATTTACAGCTGTTCTGATATGAGTTTTATTTTTTTTGTATGTGTTCGTTCATGAAGCATAATTTATCATTCTCATTGCTAACGCCACCTCCACCCCTCACCTGTCTGTTTTTTTCCTCCTCCCCCCCCCCCAATCTCTCTTTCTTTCTCTCTGTCACCTATCCCTCCTAATAAAATGCAGCACTCTCCTCCCACACCTTTGTCTTTCTGTCTGTCTGTCTGTCTGTCACTCTCTCTCTTTCTCTCTCTCTGTCATGCACCCCCTCCTCGCACCCCTCCTTCCCACAGTGTATAGCAACATTTGGTGAGATGTCACTCTCCCCACCTCCCCCCCTCCCATTTCTCACTTCACCCTCTCCCTTCCTGGCTCCTCCTTTTTCATCCTCTCTGCTTCCCCTCTTCCTCCTCTCTTTCTCCCTCCTTCTTTCTCCGTCCCCTTTCCCTCTTGCCCTCGTCAGCGAAGCGACGGTTTGTATTTGCTCATGCTCAATATTTGTAACAATATATCTGCAGGCATCGAACAATATTTACAATGCAATGAGCTGCCATTTTGAAAAGCTCGAGGGAAGAATGGAAAAGAACAGACACAGTGAAGTTATCTCACAGATAGGAGAAAAATGTAAAGAAGTGGAAGTGAGTGGAAAACTTGAATTTGGGTTTTTTTTCACAAGAATGAGTTGAATGTGTGGGTGAACAGCTTTGGCTGAGATGGCTGAGAGGGTCTAAGGTCAAATGAGATGCAGGATAGAACCAAGAGGTAGCACTAATTGGTCATGAGAAAACAGCATGACCTTCAGTTATATGCCAATGAATTTCAAGGTTTTGAATTAAACAGCTTCAGTGTGCACCAGGTGTGTCACAGTAGCTCTTACAAACAACAGTGAGACATGCTTCACTGCAGAAGTATGAAAGCCTCCTGTCCTTTGCGAATATCAGAAGTGTCAGGGAAGACCTTGACACAGTGGAGAATTTCTCGGCAGCATCGGCCCTCGGAGTCCATTTTACCACCACGGCCTGTTCAAGCAGCAATCATGAAATGAGTAGTACCACGCAAAATATATCTGTGAGTGGTCAATCATGTAAAGATGTTGTTGGATTTTCTTGACAGGTTTTCCAAAGAGACATGGTAAAAACCTGAGACTTACCTTCGAATTAAGGTCAAATTATAAGTAGTTTCCCTTTTTAAAATTATTCAGATAAGCAAACAGGAACATTGCAGCAAATTTGCAAACTGATACCTTTGCAGAGAAGTAAATGTTTTTTTTGTTCAATAAATAATTGAGAAGAATCAAGAATAGAACTAGAAGGGCACTCGGTGGAGCGCATACCTCCGCCACGTCATGCCTGATCCAGGAGAACATATCAGGCCCGATACATGTTTGAGATATCATGCTACACAGTACTATATCGTTTTTGGCCCTATCTCTCAATGGTGAAGAATCACTTTGAAAATTAAATAATTCTCATATGCAGATCCAGATTCGGATCTTCACCAAAATCAGATTGCTTCGTCCTTGCGACGCACTCAACCTGTCCACCAAGTTTCATCCAAATCCGTCAAATTGTCATGCTCATGTCCTTGTCATGTGCCACAACTTTTTGAGATATCCTGTACACAGACAAACAAACAGCCAAACAGTGGTGAAAACATAACCTCCTTCACCTTCAGTGGTGGAGGTAATGAGTGCAAGGACTACTCTATGGGAAGATGCAGTGAGTGATCAAATCTTCTGAGATTCTGACAAGAAGAGCAGGCTGTCATGTCATTTGAAAAAAATGGAAGATCTCCATCAAGAAAAAAACTTAGGGTCGTACTCATGGTTGAGGAAATCGATGTCGTTTATCTCAGGTGCAGTTTCTGAATTGTTGACTATCCAGGACCGAAAATGAGCCAATTGTCACCGACAATGTTTTTTCAAAGAAAGATATAACGATATCTTATTTATTGGTCTGTGAATCAAATTTTTAATTGGAAGAAGGATGTTGTTTATTTGCAAGCAAGGTCGGTTTCACACGATAAGGAATGGATGTTTTCTCAAGGCTCGACGTGCTCGCTCTGGTATTGAATATTGCTTCTTATCGGAAAACAATAGCTGTGCCTGATAATCAGCGATTGCATAATTGGTGCTTTGTGGACATCACAGCGGTGTTGCATCCCAAAGTGCGCCGTCCCTCGGATACACGTTACGTCAGGGACACGTAGACCTGACGTAGACCTGGCATTGATATTGATGAACGTTAAATATCCCTCGATGTTTTTTTTTGATTAAGAGTACGCACGTTCTCGCACCTGGCCAAATTCCAAACTCCTGCTCTAACTTAGTCTACAGATGATATAGACATCATGACTGGGTTGATTTGTTCATTGGAATGCCAGCATGAAACCTCAATATAATCTGAGGCATCGTGGAATAGATGGTCATGAGGGTAATGATGATGATGATTAAATTAGTCACTCATACATTGATAAATTAAACATAAAAACAAAGGATTACAACTGGATCGATACTTGGTAGAGCGCATACCTCATCCACAACTTCTTCAGATATCATGCTATTTATCGTATTTGGCTCATTTTCTCAACAGTGAAGGATCTATATTCATCAAAACAAAAAGCACGGTTGGTGAGGGGGTGAAGCCATGAGTCTGTGAAGCCATCCATCAGTCCAGACTATATGCCTATTAATCACATCCTGTTTGAAAGTTAATGTCCCAAGACCTTTAATACCCTGAAAAACCCAGAAGTCCCCAAGGACCCAGAAGACCCAAAAAGACCCTGAAGACCCAAAACACCCTGAAGACTGAAAAGACCCTGAATACCCAAAAGACGCTTTAGACCCCTTAGACAACACCATTTGGACCCCTTACATCTTTCAGACAGTTTAGACAGCTTAGACCCCTGACCATTTCGACCACTTGGGCATTCTCATATCACAAAAAAATTTCAAATAAATACAATATCACCAATATTACAAATAAATTTGTAGAAAAGAAATATTTGTGTTATGATTGGTGTAAATCATGCCAACACAGCAAATCTGTGACGTCAATCTCTGCAACGACGTGCAGAGAGGCGAGCGTAGTGAGCCGATCCATGCGAGTCACTTAATAAAATAAAGAATTCTCATATCCGGATTTGGATCTTCACCAAAACCTCATCAATCTTCCTTGTCATGTGCTCAATCTTTCCATCAAGTTTCGTCCGAATCTGTCCTTAACGTTTTGAGATATCCTGCTCACAAACAGACAAATGTGTGAAAACATAACCTCCATCCACCTTCGGTGGTGCAGGTAATTAACAAACATCTCTCTTTCATTGACCATGTCCAGGCTTACTCTGTGGCTGGAATTTCTGCCAGTTTTTCAGTAATCCTTTCCCTTTTCTACCAAAAAGCACAACCTCTCTCGGCAATCAAACTATTCATTAAGAAAAAAAAACTTTCATAAAACTCTCCAAAAAAAACTTCGATCTTGTATTCCATCCCAGTCACTTCATTGTGGATGTGCTGCTGCTTCTTTCTCAGCAATGGTCAGAGGCACTAACTTTTAAAGAGGTCAGGACCATCTTGCTGGACGTATCTCAAACATTCAATGTAGTTCTGCATCCTGCTCTTCTTGTCAAGATCACTGCCTGCGGCAATCATTTCTGACTTCCCTTTCATCCAGGATTTCTCGCTTGCTCTATCCATGCAGTCGATGCATTTGTATCAACGGATCCCTTTACCCTACTCTCCCAATGAGGGCTGGAGTGCCTCGATGCAGTGTCTTTGGCCTGGTCTTGGTCATCATCTACATTGACAAAGATGCTCTGGGAAACTTACTTTTCCTTTCTGCAGATGACTCCACATTGTTATGTGGAGCAACGCATCCAACTGACAGGCCGAGCTGTTAGCTCCGTCATTCTCTGCTGAACTGCAATTGATTAGTTGTCATTAAAACCTGTCAATTCTCAAATTCTTACGTTGCCACTCTGGAAGGATCATCAAACTAGCTCATCAATCTATTTTCATTGGCAGTTACTGGAATAGCAGCATCTCTTATATTTCTACGTCTCACCATCAGCCACTATACTACCTCTTTTGGGCTGAACAAACAGCAAGGCTTTCCTCCAAAGCAAGCCGCAGACAAGGTAGACACCCTCCATTGTTGCTCTTCCAGTAGCTGATGATGAAAATTGATTGATGGGCTTGTTTGACGATCATTCCAGAGTGGCAGACTTGATCGTCAGTTATTTGACCGTCGCTCAATGGAGTACTGCTCTCCCCCAAGCCAAGGGGTTGGCACGACAGTATCACATTGATCTTTATCTTAAACAACAACTTTTCAAATGTGAAACCTCCACCTTTAAACACAACATCAAAGAAAAACATTCACAATCACATCACCACCATTGCTTTGCACTAGCAGCCAATCCTCCCTGGCCCCAACAGGATGCATGCGTTCTTCCAGTATCTCCCTCCTAATTTGGAATCCAAAATCCAGGTTTACAACCTGCCTCAACTTTTGTGTACATCTTTGTCCAGTTTTTGTAACTGCTGTCCAAAAGTTGTTCAATTCAACTGTTCCTTCCATGGCAACAAACAGGTGGTGCAGTACCCTCTCACATCACCCGGCTCCCCCATCTCTCTCTGCCGATGATCGTTTATACCCCCATTTACCCTACCTAACCCAACTCTCTAACTTATGACTAATAGGATTTTCTCCTCTCCTATCTCTTCTCTTTTCCTGCTTGTTTATTCTCCTTTTTGTTTCCAATTGTGGCCCCACTGCCCCACTGATATATTTTTTTTGCATACATGCATGCATGCGTAGTCAAGGCTTATGGAAGAGCTAAAACCCAGAAAGGATCAGGATGCAGCAGGAGAAGAAGGGGGAAACCAACAGCAGGCCCGAGGGAGAAACTAGATGGAGATGGATTATGAGTGATGTGGGTTAGGTTGAGGGGTGGGTCGGGGAGAATGTAAGGGGTGGATGAGATGGATACAGAAGCAAACTCTCAGGATGGAAAACTGGAAAATTGGGGGACACGGTGGGGTTAACGGAGGTAGGAGAGATCATGGTTTTGGATTGGGGATGATCTGAGATGGAATGGTGAACAGCTGTCTTGAAGACCTGGAGGGAAGAATGAGATTGAAGACAATGTGGAAGTTGATTCCACAGGTGGGAAAGAAGAGGAACGGTGATCCTAGATTTAGGTAGTTTCATGAAAAGGGGGATGATAGTGGACCACATGCACCCTGCAGGAACGTGGTGGGGGGGAGGGGGGGAGAAGGGTGGGAAAGCATGGAAGTCCAGAAAAGAGGTGGGAGAATACAGAGAGTCCACTGACCTGTCTGCGATGGCGAAGTGATAGACTCAGAGACTCAGCTTCATCGTGGGAGATTACAATGATAAGGCCTTGGTTTCCACGGCATCAAGCCGAGCAAGATGTGAGGCGGGGGAGCCAGCCCAGAGGGGAGAGCAGTACTCCATCAAGCTTCAGACAATGGCCTTGTCGGTTGATGAGAGTTCAGATGTTGTTTTTTTTATCCTTTATGTCACCTTACTCCTCCATGTATACCTGGTGTTGGCTTAATGGTTTTGGTGGTGGGCTTTGGATCCTAGGATCCTGAGTTCAAATCCCACTCAGCTGTTGAATTAATACCAGGTGGGGTTGACTCTGCCTGTCATCCTTCAGAAGTTGGCAAAATGAGTGCCAGCATGCTGGTATCCTGTGACGGAGTGGTGACCTGTCCAGTATTGTACCCAATAGCCAAGGAGACTGCTTAAGCAGCACAAACGCTCTGCACAGAGTATGGTCCCAGTGGATTGATGGACTCCTCCATGTTCAGTACCTCCATCTTGTATAATAATAATCTTTTCTTTTTGTTTTAAACCTTGTACCTCTTCCCCTTTTTACATATCAGACACTTGGCATTTCAACAAAGATGTTTGGCTCAGCATCGCCATGCTCCTTGCTGCCTTGTAGAAAACACTCTGTCCTCTTCCTGTCGTTTTCTCAAGTCCTCATAAATCAACCTCCCCTTTTCATTCCTTCTGCAGTGAGACTAAAACGTTTATTTATTTTCCAACCAAGCCCTTACCTTTCAATTGGAATTGCTCCTGTGATAACTTCCCTGTGTCTGAGTCTATTTTGACTCATCACATCACAGGAAACCTTAAATAATTCCTTCGTGATCTCACTCCGTTTATGGGGAATTGACTTGTCGACATTGGCCCGGTCCAGCTATACCAATGATAAAAAATTGTTGATCTATCGAGCCTCCTGAAGAATGGTGTTCCGTACGATGGTGGAGTGTTCGACGTCGCCCAAAAATCCAAATTTGTTTACTCAATATCAACCTGTTGCAAAACAAAAAATTCCTTTGACATTAAGCACATATATTCATGGAAAATGGTTGATTTTCTTTGAATTTTGTTGTTTGGGGAAGTAAATGACAACGTCGGATCCCATATACTGTTTATTGCTCCATCATCCACTTATGTCCTTGTAATTTATGAAAAACGATGCTGATGTCATCTAATGTCCTTATCCTGCCTGTGATTATGCATACAAGCTCCTAAATGAACCTTGGTTCACTGTTGGAAGAAGCTTGTAAGGTTTATAATCCAGCAGTTTGACAGGTAAGATTGCTAATGTTGCATAAAATAGTCAACAGGTGTACAGGTAAACAGCCTTGTGGATCTACATGTTTGATGCTACTTATGAACAGTGTGATCACTCCTCATTTTCATAAATGCCAAGGTGAGTCAATGAAAAAAGCCAAGGAGTGGTCACACTGATTATGAAGGGCTAATAGTAATCCTACTGTTCAGGTCAATAGTTAATGGAACAGTAAATTGTTTCATTCTCATATGTTTAAATAATATATCATGACTGGTAAAATCGAATCAAATTGTCCGCATTATGTGACCTTTTACCCCACACACGCGGAGTGAAAAGCGGGGTTAAACAATCGGTTCATGTCGTCTTTCCATCTGTCTTTCTTATCAGTTTATGATTGAGGAAGAGCTTATTGAAATCAAATGTTATATTTTGAGCACGAATTGGAACATGAATAGGAACGAAGATAAGTTTCTCATTTTACTGTACTTCGACTCTGAATTTGTCCCGAGAGGAGTGACATAATAGTCTTACTCTTTCTGCCTGCCTGGCAGTCCATAAGAATTGGAAAAAAAACATTCCAAACAGGAAACTTACTGTTTTTAAGGACGTCATAAAGGACACAAACAACAGGAACGAAGAACTAATGTAACGTGTCATATAAGATGATGTAATAGATACTGCGTCAACAGCGGAAAACTGCCGGAATTAATTTATTTACATTCCATGAAACCTATTTAAATACTTATTTAAATCCATATAATAAAGCAGGAGCGTCTCTCTGTCCTTTCCCGAACGACTCCCTCAGTTTCAGGGCTAGCTCCGCCAAAATTTCTGTGGAACCTTTTAGGGTCTGAGCAGGTATCATAAGGTGGATGGGAGGTTTCATAAATACCTCAATCCAGTTATGGTTTTGGGTTTTCAACCGTATGAAACTGCTCTCTCTTCACATATAAACACATTCATGGGTTCAGCATTCACAGTTTCGCCATTTACTGCATGTGGAAACATTCACTGGTTCGGTAATATTTCGATACAATTGTGATTTTGTGTTTCTACCCATATGATGCCAATCTTTCTCTACATGTAAACACATTCGTGGCTTTGCCAATTTCTCAATACGTAAGCCCTCAAATATCATTGTGGTTATAAGATCCTGGAAAATACTGTGATATTTAAAACCGCAATTGTGGAAACCAACAGCCAATGGAAGAAGGGGGGTTCGGTTCCTGGATTTTGAAGAAATATCAAGGTTGGACAGCAGCCCAAAATAAACACATTACAATTGAAATATACAGATAAATACAATGAATGCAGTGTAAATGAAACAAAAATACAAGTTTTACCTTTTAAATGTATTCCAAAACAGCGAGGTTGGTGAGGTTAAACATATCACGTACTGTGCAGATCTTGTTCGTACTGTACTCTGCCGTAAATTGAAAACACAAGACTTCGCTCGGAGATGATGATGATGATGCTGTCGGAGGGGGGGATGTGGAGGGAGGTTATAAAGATGTGGATGTAGAACTTATGATGGCTGTTGGATCATCAGGAGCATGACAAAGTCGCTTGCCGCATTGCCACATAAATGAAGGGTAAAACTATCCTCAGCCACCTTGATCCAGAGCATCCTTGGCCACCTTCCCTGCTTGAAGAGGAAGGTACGAGATGGCATCCTTTCCAGTTTACTTTATCAACCATTTTATTGTTACATAATAATGACACAATTACTTGTTTCTGCTGGCATCACGTATTACCATACTCAGGTCTTCTCTTCAAGCACGAGTGTGTGTGTGTGTGTGTAGTGTGTGTGTGTGTGTGTGTGTGTGTGTGTGTGTGTGTGTGTGTGTGTGTGTGTGTGTGTGTGTGTGTGTGTGTGTGTGTGTGTGTGTGTGTGTGTGTGTGTGTGTGTGTGTGTAACTCATAAGGGAACAATCAAAATTGTTTACAAACTACAGAACAAAATTAGGGTTAATGAAACTATAAGTACAAAATAATTGTGGATAAGTAAAGGGAGGCTAAATTTTAATGTCCATACACTTCTCAGTATAAAATATTCAGGATGTTTTCAATCATGACGAAAGTTCATGGAGGAGCTTATATTTTTATTACATAAATTACAGTGTAATGAAGAGAAAATACGACATGGTATGTGAACCTGTGTCACAGCGCACTCGTGCGATCAACAATCAGGCTCATGCTCTGTTTGCTTCAATTGCCACAGGCTTGTTCACCTAATTTTTCAGTCCAAGTATTTTATTTTTTCTTATCAACGACCAGGAAATGTGGCTTTCTACGGAGCAAAACATTTCGGCTACTCATTCGGGTTAGTAAGCTCAGTGTTGTTAAAATTGAAAAACACTAGGTTTGTTATTGCCCAATAAGCTATCATCCACAAGCTGATACAACAGCTGGTTTGGGATGGAGCAGAAACGGACTTATAAAGAGGCGAATGCACGAGTATAATTTATACCTTGCAACGGATGTACAATTATAAATTCACCCTGTTGGTTGCATCATTAGTGAAGGAAATAGATGCTGGTGCTGAGTGCTTACTGAACATTTCAAGAGGAGTATAGAATTGTGCCAGGGGAGCTGGCACATAATATCGTATGTGTGGGGTCATACAAGGAAAATGAGACTTGTTAATAAAAAGAAAGACTAGAGGGGGAGCACTCGGTAGAGTGCAAAACCTCCGCCGCCAATACCGCTGGGTCACTTAAGTGAACCTGATATCCTATTCATTGAGGGTCAAAATGGATCAGACTCTACTGAACCACGATTGAATAAACTAAACTAGATCGACGCGCATGTAGAAATGCCCAAAAAAAAAAATCGAAATTTTTTTGGAAAAAAAAGGTGCAAAATTTGGTTTTTTTTCTCTAACATTTTTTGGGGGGGTTGGAAATCACTTAAAACTTGTAGAAATGCAAAAAAAAAAATTCAAATATTTTTCAAATAAAATCGAAATTTTTTTGAAAAAAGGTTGCAAAATTTTGTTGTTTTTTTTTTTCTCTAACAAATTAATTAATTTATTTGGTTGGAAATTACTTAAAACATGTAGAAATGCAAAAACAAAAATTCAAATATTTTTTTCAAAATGGCCACCATAGCGGCCATATTGGACTTTGGACCAAGTCCAAAATCTAATGGCATGATCCTTGGACCAAACCTAATCCCCCCACCAAGTTTCATCGAAATCCGTCCAGGAGTTTTTCCGTAATACTGTTCACAAACAAACAAACAGACATGGGTGAAAACAGTAACCTCCGTCAATCTTCGAGAGGTTAAAAATGCATCATGGCAGCAGTATCAGACTTGCACTTTAACAATTTTAAACAAAAGTCATTGTAATCTCTAAAGCAGAATCAGAATGTAACAAGCTGAATACCATGAATGACCCTGACGTTGAATGAAACCTGATTACCAAATTATGTTGATACTTGGGCAGTTGATTACCAGACAATAGCAACGCATGAGGCCGCTCGAAGCAAAGACCTCCATTCTCCAGAGAAATATATTCCCAACGTCATCACTCAAGTTTCAAACCCGCGCTCACGGCCATTAAATAAATACTTTGAATTCTTGTAAATCATGGCTTTCTCCATAAAGTGTTGGTATTCAGCAGAAAGGACCCCAGGACCATCGAAAAGTTCAATCTCTCGTGAGATATGGCTAACATAAGGCGCCATGTTGCTTGCACGGTGCCATGTGACCCGACAGCTCAAGGTCCGATGAGATGCTTGAACAACATTTTAAAACCTCCGTTTTTCACCGGAATTCTTTTGGATACTTGCAGAGCACGTCACCAAACCTTCGAAAATATAAGCCAAGATCGGATAGACGCTACCGATAAGCAGTCCCACAGGGGCACACGGTACGAGGTCAAGCAGTGAACGGAAAGCATGTGGTGTTCCTCTCAAGACCCAACGGTTATTTGAATTTACTACATTTTCCTCATGGAAAAGTGTGTTTCTTCTCGGATTTTACAAAAAATTATCTACCTTAAGACTGTAGCTACACCAGAAGGTCCCAAAAGTGAGAAAAGAAATCGAATAGAACTTAAGACAGCCTCGTGAGATGGCATGGAAGCTTTCTGTCCTGCAGCACTTCGGACAATTTCACATGCTCTTCTACCTTAACCTGTCGGGACTCTCATTTGGCACTGCACGTTCAAACCCTGTTGCTGTGGAGCGGAACATTGTGCTCGTACCTCTGTCTTTGCCCGGTTTGGTGTGCATGATTGGTACAGGTGGGCCCACATGGGGTTAGTCTTTGATATATATATATATATATATATATATATATATATATATATATATATATATATATATATATATATATATATATATATATATATATATATATATATATATATATTGTTGTTGTTTAATAATTGTGTCTTCCTTCTATCAGGGTCCCCCTGCATGTCTTCAGGGGTGTTAATAAATGATTCCGTAAGAGACAGTGTGCACCTTGTTTTCCTACCATTTTTCCGCATCAACATTTGTGTCAGTTTGACATCTCTTGAGGGTTAGATTGTTAACAATCCTAATTTATAACCGGTGTGGTATTAGACCTCTCTGGACTAAGGGCTGATGTTCAATCGCTCGGGCATTGGTCCGTGTGAAACCTGAGTCGCTTGGCTATTCTTGGAGTTAGCCTTCAGGGTGTTCGGCAACCGCTTCATCATGCGGTTATCAGGTGGTTATCATGCATTCCACAACACAATATAAATAAGATTGCACAGAAGAAGAAATACGAAAGGAAAAGAGGAGGAAATACAATTAACAGGAATGAATGCTGTGAGTTAGCCTTTGATCTTTGTCCATGTTTAAATCCCCAAAATTACAAGTTGTAATGCTCTTTGTAAAGAATGATTGTTATTGGCTATCTTAGGTTTTGCAGTCGACTTGCATTTCATTTCGCACATCATCACAGGACGTTTTGATCTTGATTTTCAAAAAAGGTAAAATTAAGCCATCCTTGTCTGTGCTCCATGCAGTTTGGCCTACAGTATCATACATAGGTGATGGCTGTGTGGAGAAGGATCTGCTTTCTCAGCCTGCAGCAAGGATTGAAGTACTTGGGGCTTCTTAATATGTAGTTTTCCTGGT
The DNA here is from genome assembly GCF_056783735.1 of Eptatretus burgeri. NCBI lineage: Eukaryota > Metazoa > Chordata > Myxini > Myxiniformes > Myxinidae > Eptatretus > Eptatretus burgeri. Next base: position 101,055,994 of record NC_140969.1, read on the forward strand.
AGGCAGGGAGTATGTGGCAGATTTTGCTGTTCGTCATGATCCTTGCAGCGATAGCCACTGTGGTGCGTGTGATCACGCAATAGTCAAAGGTTCTCATACGAGGTAGAGCACAGCAAAGGGGCATTGCCAACTCACCCGAGTAGGATGCCCTCAATTCTGATTATTGCCTTCCAGCAAAGAAACGTATGTTCATGGATGATACTTCTCCCAGACAAGCTGGTTCCTCCAATCAAGGATGTAATGTTGTCACATAACATTTCGGTATGAGCCATCCTCTAGTGAGAAGCAGGATCTTCTTTGTGAGCTGTTAACTAGCTCGAAGAGCTTAACCTTGTAGTCTGAAAAGCCATCGCAATAGTTAGGCTCTTCTATCCCACTCTCCATATCCCACATTTTCTTAGGTTGTGTTTTATGTCCCCTATTGCATACCTGTCTCAAGTTGACCTCTTCGTTGTTGTTTTTTAAACTTGCATTGCAGTGTAATCATGCTACACATTGGATGTGTTATGTGCAAAGCTGCATTTTTTTTTAATGCAGCCTAGCTGGATTAAGGAAAGGTTTCCCCCCTTAAATCAATACTGGTCATAAAGATTGACCTTCCAGGCAACATCCAACAATGATGTGCCAATGCAATTTTATTTTTCTATTACGGTAATCCCGTAAGTACCTGTGGTAATGGCGACCAAGTAAAAGTTTTCTCGAGAAAAAAACGAGTCAGGCCTGAGCCTATACCTCTTCCAAAGATTTCATTCCGCCATTTCAAACTCGTCGGTCACATTGCGAGTTCACAAAAGGAAAAAAAAAACACAGAACATTGAAATTTCAATAACGAAACAAAGCAAATATATAGCAGGACTGAAGTCATATAAAACATCTGTAAGAAGAATAAATTTATCGTCTTACATTCCGGCTGGATGGCCTAAAGGTACGCACACTCACGTCTGAGCTGTCGAGACAGGAGTTGAATCCCGGCACAGCTATAAACTATCATCCTGGTGTTTCACAGGCAGGGGGATTCATCAATGTGTGTGCCGTCAATCCGAAGGTTGTTAAGCCGTCTGCCAGCACCGGTCGTCTGTGGATGTTAAAGATCCCGTGGTGTCGTTCATGAAGGGTAGAGAAGGTAGCGCTGACCCTCTGAACAAATTACCAATTCCTATATCAACTGGTCAGGTTTGACTCACCTGTTCCTGAAAGACTTGGGTCAAAAACGGTCTCTGGCCAAACCCACTATAAGGTGGGAATAATTGTGCCAGTAGTTGTAGTTTTAGTCTTGTGCTGCTACGCTGTATTTCCTTCCCCACAATTGAAGGTGGAGTATAACTTATCGTTAACATGTAAGAGGGAGGAAACCGAGAAGGAATGTTCCTGCTTCAGCAAAACTCGGCGCAGGTGTTGCACCTTGTCTCTCTAGTTTACAGACATTTAGAGCAGGAAGAAGAATTATTATTTTGTCCACAAAAGTCACGTAACTTGCATTTCGGTTTGTGCAAACTATTAAATTAATAAAACTTTGAAAGATCAGAAAACTGTGAAAACAGGGCCTAAAGTCTAAAACCTCAAAACCAACATATTTACTTAAGAATCGTGCGCGTGGTTTGTATATTAACATGTCAGTGGACGCACTGGTCTGGTGGGACATGTTCAATGGGCTGGCTTGATGAGATATAAATTGAAACAGAATAAAGGTCAAACAATTGAATGTCACCGGCATATGAGAAAGACCCACGGAGCGATAGTGCAACGGGGGTGGGGCCTTGCAGGGTCTCAATGAAGGACCATCTTGGTTGCCATATGCTCAAGGTCACCACCTCAGGATGACGATGCCCTCCACCAAGGTCAGCTGCAACTCCTCAAAAGAAAATGAATAATTAGGGAGTGATTTTGGCCTGCAGTTTTCCATAACTTATACACTGTTAACACATATTAATCTTGGTGTTGTCTTAACGGTAAGGGTGGCAGGCTGGCTTGGGATTTGGGATCCTCGGGTCCTGAGTTCAAATTCCGCTCGGCCACTGAATTATTATGAGGTGGAGTTGACTCAGCCCGTCATCCTTCCGAGGTCAGCAAAATGAGTACCGGCTTGCTGGGATGATTGAGCCATTCAAGTGTCCTGCGTCGGAGTGGCGACCCATCCAGGATCGTGCCCAATTGCCCACGGAACTGCTTCAGCAGCACCAGACGCTCTGTACAGAGTATGATCCCAAAGGATGGAATTGATGGAACATTTATTCATCAGTGTTGAGTTGCTATTACTCATTAAGGCAGAATTACAAATATAACAAACAGTAATATCATCGCCAGGATGGCTTCAGTATGTCAGTGCAGTTGAAAGGACATAATCTGGCTTCCTAGCTTATTATCCAATCATGCCCGCCTGGCATATGGAGCTTCTTACGGAGCAGTTAACGTACACAGAAAAGGAATAACACCTGTGCCGATTTTCTCAGGTAAGGAGTATTGTTTTTCACCGACGTGAAATAACACTTTGACGCCCGACCCGTAAAAGCAACGAAACGTTGCAATTTGGTGTAAAACAGATTGTTGGGGTAGGGAGGGGAAAGTGGAGGGGGGAGAGTACGAGACTTTGTAATGAATATTATTTTTTGTTCTCGACTTGGAGAATGAGAGTACGTGAAGGGATGTTTAAAGGTCAAAGGTCAAACCACTCATCTGAACCATCCATCACAAGAGAGGAATATCCGGTTACCTCCACATCAGTCCTATGAATGTCAAAGTGGTGTTTTACAAGCATCATCTTTGTGCTGCAAACCCAATGGAAAGAAGGATCAGAGTGATGTCTGACAAAGCAATCGACACGTCACGTATCGTTGTATTTTTCAGCTTTTTATCTTTAGGAAATGAACCCTTTGATGACTGATCAATGATTGGATTGTTTGTCAGAGGCAAACAAGGGAATCCCAGTATCTGTGGACGTTACGCTCGCTCAGTGTCGACGGACAAGGTAATCAAGAATTTGTACTTCAACTGAAAGTTTTAGAGAGTGTTTCCCACTGTAATGGATGAGCCGCGGCTGACGTTTCGACCATTAGCCGCCCTTCGTCTGGTTAGCAAAAGATAAAATCGGCCACACCTCGTTTCCCATGTTGGTACACACGCTCTCATATTCATTTACATTTGTTGGTATACAATAACTGAGGGCCTCTTTGGCCAGCTGTTCCATCCGCTTTGCCAAGAATTACTCCGCCGGTGCTCATGAAGAACGAATCCATTTTTCACTTTCTGGAGTACAGAAGCTTTCCGACCACAAAGTTTTCCATTGAAAATGTTTTACTTCATTTGCCAAAACAATTTGCAAACCAAGTTTAACATTTATTCAAATTCCTCCCCATTCTCTTCTGTTTACCTTGAGGTTAATACAGTACGTGTTCCCTTCCAAGGATCTTCAATGCACGAGGAAGCCATTGGGCATGATTGCCAGGCTGTGGTTATCCATGTTCATTCCTTCTTGAATGCTGAGCACCAAGCAAGGAAGCAGCACGTACCATTTTTAAAGTCTTTGGTATGACTCGGCGGGCATTGGAACCACCGACCTCCCAGACTCTGAGTGGACACTTTGACCATTACACCTTTGAGTCTGGTTGTGGGCTTGTGATGGATGCAACTTATCTCCTGTACAGATTGAAGTTTGTTTTATTGATCCCCACGCTTTGGAAAAAAACAAAAAACAGGGGGATGTTGTAATCGGCTCTGTCTGTCTGTCATCACGCTATCTCTGAAATGGTTGAGCAGAAATTCACCAAACTTGGTAGTTATGAACACCACACTGGCAAGAAGGTGTGAGTGAACCCACCAAAGTATTCTTCTTGTAGATCACTCCATCTCAATTGCAAAGTACGATTTTATAGAAAGAAGCACAATGATGAGACTGAGGGTAAGCAGTGTACAACCACTCACATTTCTCACAATGAAAGTACAACAATAATTTCATTTTAAACGTGCGTAACTCACGGAGCTCATTTTGAGCTAAATTTCTATACCGTTGTCTCATGACGATGAACTTGCAGAGAATTTCAGTCCAGCTCACATCTGGTTGAGTGCTCAGCTGTGCTTGTACACATGAACATCTGTTTAATTTCCCTTTCCGTTACAAACGTTTTTACCTTTCCAGTTAAGTGACAGCCCCCGATAAACCCAAGGTGTTTCTATCGTAATCGCTTGTGACTTTGTGGCACTGCTGTTTGACTCCTTGTGTACTCCGATATTGATTATAAAGAGATTGGCATGAGCCCGGCAGTCTGACAAGGCAAGTATGACCAATGAAAGACCTTTGGATTTTTCGCATTGACAGTCATCTCAGTTTCCCATCTCCCCTAACTTGTAAGTTGTTCAACTTTTTCTGAACGTGTGTAGCATATTGCACAAGATGATCGCTCTTCTACTGTAGTGGTTCTATCTTCTGGAGGTCCTCCAGGCAACAATGTGAATCCTTCACTCTTTGTCTATATTAATGATCTGCCAGTCTCCATGGAGAAGACTTTTTATTATTTTGCCAAGAACACGACTCTTGTTTTGAACGATGTTGCCCATGAAAAACAATGCGGATGCTGAGAAGGTTAAGGCTGATAGTCATGAATTCTGAATGCATGGGAGGCTTAAAATTTGTCTTTTTACTCCATTCAGTCTAAAATCGCACACCTGTCACGGCAAAGGTTGTCCTCGCTGCTGTGCTTGATCGAAATCATTCATGGTATTCTTGCATTTATTCAAATGGAAGGTGCCAAAGCTGTCCTCAGCCATAAGGTAATAACTTGAAGACTTGTGTATGAAGAATACACACACACACACACACACACACACACACACACACACACACACACACACACACACACACACACACACACACACACACACACACACACACACACACACACCCTTGTATGAGTGTGGACAGATTTATAACCATACGGAAGTGCTTTGGTCAGGTGGTGGATGGAGGCACAAATGACTTTAATGTGCAGAGAAGGGAATTTTTCACTTGAGCAACAAACCTGGTGTTTGCTTGGGATCCTAGGGTCCTGAGTTCGAGCCCTGTTTGCTGCTGAATTAACACCAGGTGGGGTTGACTCAGCCTGTCATTCTTCTGACATCGGCGAAATGAGCACCAGTGTACTGGGAGAGGGACACAGCCATGCTTCCAAGAAATGATAGCTACTCGGCAGCCAAGCTGCCACACGTCAGAACAGAACAGAACTTGAGTAACGATTACTCAGACAATGCAAAAAGAAGAAGAGTGTTTGCACGTGCGGACACATGCGAAGGAGCATACACACGAACATTGCACAGATAAATTGCATGAGGAAGGACTTACAGTGCCTATCGAAAGTCTATTCCCCCTTTCAAATTTTTCACCTTTTGTTGCCTTATAGCATGGAATTAAATTGCATTAAATCAGACTTTTCCCACCTTTATTTACACATCGTAACCCACAACTTACAAATGAAAAATAAATTCTATAAATTTCAGAAAATTTATTAGCAGAGAGGGTTCAGTGTCGGGCTACGAGATTGCTTCTGGTCCTAGCTGGACTAACCTCTGAGGAACACCTGAAGGAGACGGGACTTTATACATTAGCAAGCAGGTGATTACTAGTGAATTTCTTTAAGATGTTTAAGATAATGGAGGGTAGAGACAAAATAAGTACAGAAGAGTTTTTCATCAGAAAAGACAGTGATAGGATCAGGGCCCATCACCTCAAATCAAGAAGAGGAGAGTGAGGATGATAATAAGGAAAGGCTCTCACAGCCAGAGAATAGTTAATGCATGGAATTGTCTCCCTAAAAAAGTAGTAGCAGCAGAAACTGCAGTTAGGTTTAAATTGGAACTAGGAAGGGGAGCACTAGGGGGAAGGGAAGAGAAGAAAAGATAAGATAAGATAGAAAATATAGAGCAAATAAAACCTGTTGCTTCGATAAGATAATAGCAAATAAGACCAAACCTCACCTTGCCGTGATATTTAACCTCCTGAGGATCTTTTACTGGTCGATGGTTAAACATGACCATCACCGCAGTACCTCAACACAGAGCACCGTTTATTTTTGGTTGTTTTTGGCAGAGTGACAGTGCGTGTCACCTACAGGTGCCTTTGACGGTGATTTAACACTGTCCGTAGCAAGAGTAGTGCAGGTGACTGAACTGCGTACATAATACCTCATCCTTCACTTCATCTGACCACATCGCTCATTCAGCACTGCCTCATTGTAAAAAGACACATATGAACACCGTGGGGCTGCACCAAAGGTCTCCCTCAATCACCCGATCCTCAATTCCAAAGGCAGGAGGAGGACATTTGGACCATACTCTGTGCAGAGCGTTGGTACTGCTTAAGCAGTCTCCTTGGCTAATAGACACAATCCTGGACGGGTAGCCACTCCGACACAGTATAACAACATTCTGGTACTCATTTCCCCATCCGAAGAAAGTATATAATCGGGACAGATTTCGATTCTATACTTATATTATAAATTTTGAGTGCTTTTTTTTTTTCCAAGGCAAGGCACTTTTGATCAGGCCGAAACAGGCATGGGCCAAGATTAATCTCGACCATAAAGTAAACCAAAATAACAACCACAAAGGTTTGTTTACCTTTAAGTAGAGTTCTTTAAAAGTGGAATTCAAGTGAAAAATTAGTGAATTTTTAGCCACAGATTTCACCACGTCCAGATCATCAAATCCGAAGACAGATTTTGATTATATATTTTATTTACTCCCTGATAATACATCATGGTTTGACACAAGGCATTTTTGAGCAGGCCTAAACAAAATGGCGGCTTAAGACACCTGAGAGTTGAAAGCGGGCAGACCAAGAGTAAGCCTTTTTTGGTTTTTCATGATGAGCACCCAATAAATTATCTTCAAAAGGGGTGTTTTAATTAACCTGATTACCCAATTTTCATTCATGTACTCCCTTGGAGTTCCCTTCGTATGCATGCAAAATTTTGGGCTGCTAGGTTTCATGGTTTTGGTATTATGCAGGAGAAACACACACACATACTCATATTTATTATGATATATTATATACATATATATACCTTTAAATTAAACTAAACCAGACCTATATATATATATATATATATATATATATATATATATATATATATATATATATATATATATATATATATATATATATATATATATATATATATCTTCTTCTTCTTTCGGCTGCTCCCGTGAGGTGGTCGCCACAGCGGATCATCCGTATGATCCGCATAGTGATTTGGCACATGTTTTACGCCGGATGCCCTTCCTGACGCAACCCTGGTCGCCTCTTACGACACAGGGATATGGTATACCTATTTTAACCAGGGTATATATATATATATATATATATATATATATATATATATATATATATATATATATATATATATATATATATATATATATATATATATATATATACATACATATATATATATATATACAAACGAGATGACCCGTGAACCCGTTGGGTTCCCGTTGTGACAGCGGTGGAGACAAAAACAATCATTTCAAAAAGGAAAAAAAGAAAAAAAAAAGATAGCTCCAGCGAACTATACCGCTGAGGTTGTTTGCATTGATCAAATAGTCCCGAAGAGTACTTGACTGAATCTGGAATTGATTTTTTTAAATAATTTTTTCATTGTCCGATTTGAATGAAACTTTATATTGTACGTCATTTTGAAAAAAAAAAAAACGGAGAAAAGAAAGTTGAAGAAATTATTGTGCGTAATCTTCCAAACACAATTTTATTTATTAATGAACACGGAAGTATTAGATCAAAATGGCGATGTTTATTTTATGCAGAAAAATAAATCGTTCTTTGTCAAAATTAAATGTTTGAGATTTTTTTAATAAATCATTTTTAAAAAAAAGATAGCTCCAGCAAACTATACCACTGAGGTTGTTTGCATTGATCAAATTCTCCCAAAGAGTACTTGATTGAATTGGGAATTGATTTTTAAATATTTTTTTCGTTGCCCGATTTGAACGAAACTTGATACTGCACACCACAGGAGAAAGGTGAGTAATGTGGCCCTAAAATATTTGCGCTATAGTGTTCCATTTTGGCTGTATTTTGGAAACATATATACATACATACATATAAGATGAGAGTTTTAATTATATATATATATATATATATATATATATATATATATATATATATATATATATATATATATATATATATATATATATATATATATATATATATATATATATGATTGCACACTAGCCAAATAAGCTGCGTAAAGCAACCCAATAAGACTTACTCAAGGTAAATGCGATACTGTTTCGAACCCTTCCCAGAGTTCCTCAACAACGATAAAGACGTTTGCATACAGTGCACACATGAGAATCCCAATGCTATACACCCACTCAACTGTGAATGGAGGGAATAGCCAATCAGCTCTCACCTAATCGACAACACCCAGGTGGCTGGGATTATATTGGTCCGGTCCGGTATCGATGAAACTGGTTCTGTAGCTGAGGGGGTGGATAGAATTGGGATTCTCATGTGTGTACTACGTGCGAACATATTTACGCAGATTATTTGGCTGGAGGAGTGTGGGAAGGTTCAATCATTTACATAATCCTAGCCACTTGGGTGTAGTTGATTAGGTGAGATGATTGGCTATTTCCTCCATTCACAGGTCAGAGATGTAGGTGGGTCTTTATAAATAAATATATATATATATTGGGTCTGGGTCTATATATATATTGGGTCAGGTCAATATATATATATATTGGGTCAATATATATATATATATATATATATATATATATATATATATATATATATATATATATATATATATATATATATATATATATATATATATATATATTGGAGATTCAATGAAAGAAAAGACGAAGCGAAACGGGAAAACAGTTCAACATAATTCACATTTATTTCGCGATGGCACACGGAAAGCACACATATACAATTACACCAAAAGCAAATGTAAAAGGAGAAGAAACACACAATATTACACAAAAAGCAAATATAAAAGAAGAAGACAATGCAGAGCTATCCGACTACCGAGCACACGGCAACACTTATACAATTTTACTTCACAGACGGCGCCGACAACACATATACCAAAGCAAAAGAAAAAGGACCACCCTCAAGGATGAGGGGGGTAGGCGGGCCTGGGGCCGAGACCGCGTCGGGCCTACCCGTCTGGTGATGAGACGCAAAGTGGCGGTGGCGCCCCAATTCCGCGGGCCTCGCGGACGGTGTCTGGTAGGGGGGTGGGAAAGGGGCCCCCTTGTCGCACTATCTCAGCGCGAGGGGAAACAGGAGGGGGGTTGTTGATGCTCGGGGGATGGAGGATATCTCCCTGTCTCGGGTCCCGCGACCAGCGTCTCCACCACGACCTCGGTCGCACCGCTGGCCTCTCCCCTCCGCAGTTCCCCGAATCCGACGCGAGCACCCCCTCAACCGCCTTCGCCGCCGCCGCCTCTCCACAGCTTCGTCCGATCGCCCTCTCCATCTCCTCTCTTGACTCGTCCCAACTCTTCACTGGCTCCGCGAACTCCCAACTCAACTCGACTGACGAACGCGGCCCCTTATATGCCCCGTGGCTTCGCCCCTTCACCTTTGACCCTTTACCTCCGACCCTTCACCTCTAACTGGCTCCCCATTGGACCGAGGAAAAGTGGGCGTGAATGCTTTTTGATCCATGAATTTGCATATAGCGACCACACTCCAACGCCCTGGAGGCGGGGCCAAATCGCCCCACGCTCACCGATAGGACGGAACAGAAGTGGGCGTGAGTCGTTTTTGATCCGTTTTCTTCGGAAAGTCTGTGATGTTTCTGAACACGCTGCTCGGTGCGCGCTCTGCACGAGTCCAGTATCGGTGCCGACAAGTGGCGCAAGAATGGTGGTGATGCGATGGTGGCGAGTTGTGACGGTAAAGGTCGTGGCTGTTGTTGTGAAGTGGCGTTGTGGTTGGTGGTTGTTGTGTGATGGCTGTTGAGACGTGGTTGGTGGTGGTAGTAATGGCGGCTGGTCCAAAATAAAGATAGTAAAAGAAAAACGGCTATCCTGAAGAGTCGCAGCCCGACTGAATGACATTTATTCCCTCGAAACAACGGGTTTGGGCCTAACTACACATATACTCACAGAGATATCTCACCTAAGGGACCTGAATGGTGGTTTGCGAATTTCGTCAACCACAACACTACCCCCTCCCCTTTTTACAGACTCGTCCCGAGTCGTCAAATTTTCGTGTGCCAACATGTGTAGTTTTCCCCTAGTACATTTTACCTACGGATCCCTGAGTGCGACATTCATGGTATTCGTGTCCCCAAAATAAATAACCTAAGGGCTGAGTAACTACCTAAACAAACTCACTCACACGGACGACTTAAATAAAATTGCCGGCGCTAAGACAAACATGCCGGGGGCGCACTCATATTTACAGTACATCTTAACCTTAACTTACAAATTTTACACTAAACCATGGCCCAGGATCAATGAACTCTGCAAAAAGAAAGCAGTTAGCAGGGAGCCAGGCTGCTCGCATGCAGTCTCTGACTCAAACAATGCAGGTGACAGGGAACGTGGCCGGCTGCTCACACGCAGTCCAAGGCCTTCCCTTTTGAACTGAACGCAGTGAACCACAACGGTGCATGGGCTGCACAAACGTAGTCTCCATGCCAGCTCAAGTGGCACACGCAATGAACACAACAAATGGATGGATGAATGGTTTGAACTGAACGCAGTGAACCACAACGGTGCATGGGCTGCACAAATGCGGTCTCCGTGCCAGCTCAAGTGGCACACGCAATGAACACAACGAATGGATGGATGAACACAAACACGGTGCACAGGCCGCCAGTGCAGGCCCGTGTTGTAGCTGCCAACAGGGCAGTTCTCGCAGCTTGCAAACTGTTGCTTTCTGATCCTGGCGCACATGGAAATGAACAGAGGGGCAAGCAAAAATTGAACGGGGGTGGTGAACAGGGGCAGTGGGCATGGCATGGCAAAGGCAGCAGGCAAACACCGCCTGCAGAAGAAGGCCGCAGCAGGCAAACACAGCCGGCAGACGAACTGGCCGGCACAGGCCTTGCAGAAAACAGCTAGCCGGCACAGGCCTTGCAGCAAAACAACAGCTGCCGATGAAGTGGGCCGGCCTTTGCCTTGCAGCAACGCAGCCAGCAGATGAAGCTGGCCAGCTTTTGCCATTCAGTGGAGGTTGGTGGAGGGAGTGCGGTGGTGCTGGCCACTCGGAAGGCGGGCTCGGACCTACCTACCTGTCTCCCTCCCAACCTATCGCCTTTGCCTGTCACTGTCTATACCCACTCCCTTAATTTGTCAAACCCCAATTTAGCCCCAACTTATTATTATTTTTTTTTACTTCCCCACTATAAATCGTCCCCTAACCCCCTTTATCGTCCTTGTTCGGCTAACCTATCCTGTCACCTAGCCTACTCCCAACCCCTACTTTCCCTTCCCGGAGGGGAACAAGGGAGAGCTAGCGTCCTGTGTCGAGGCCCAACGAAGCCTCAGGATGGCCTCCCCAGACTTCAGCGATCTATAACCAAAGTGGGTCCAGCGGCCCACAACGAGAGCGAGGGGATGGATGGTGCGGAGGGGTACACTTCCTATCTACCCTATCCATTAACCTGTTAAACTACCCCGGGGCTTCCAACAAGCGCCTCTCGCTTAAACTATTGGTTCTATAAACCCAGATTCCCGTCGCCTGTGTTGGTGTCCTTACAATTTCGGGCCTCGCCCCCCAATTTTCTCTCCGTGCCCTCACACGGTCTCATGGCTGGGACACGTGGCTCCCTTTGGCAGGCACGACCCTCTGCCGATTCTCCGACGATGGCACCCCCGGGCACTACACTGCCTCCGAGCCTACCAGCTCCCTAACACCGGGGAGTGCCCCCCATGGCACCTCCCCTGAAACGCACACGTGGCAGGCTGGCTTCCCAGGCCCCTTTCCGAGGGTCACCCGTGCCCACAACACTGCCCACGCGGCTAATGGCGCCCCGGGCCCCCGCACCAAGCATGCGCACCCGTGCCCACTACGCTATCTCGGCCCCCCATGGGCCCTTGGCCTACCACGGCCGACTAGCCTGGTGTCCGGGGTTCCCACTCAGCGATACTCACCTTTCGCAGCCACGCTCCCAACCCGTCAACAGGGCTCCTGCACCCCTCCAAACGGGTTTCGAGCCTACACTCCCACCAACAGCAAAACGACTTCCATTTTTCAATTTGACTAACCCAGCTAACTTACTTTATACTGACCCCGGGGTCCCTTGGGCGGGAGTCACTTCTCCCCCCAATCACTCATCGCACCATGCATTCCCCATTCGCTCCACTCACACAGACCCGCTGGCCTCACTCACTCAACTAGTACTCACCTCACAACTCACCAACTCTTCAACACACACACCACTGAACTCTGCCATCCTTCTAACTACATCCCCTAACTAACTCGTGCTCCCACGTTGTCCCTTACACTATAGCACATTCCATTTAACACTACGTAGCTAAGCTACGTCCCCTCTACACACTCACAAGTCTGTCCATGTTCTCAAATGTCCCAAAAATTATTTACCCAACCTAAATCTCGCTATCATCCCTCTAACTAATCCATTCCACGGACTCCATGAGGACTTACCCCTGCCCCATGAAGTCGGTCTAACTAAGCTAACCCTTCCCCCTAACTAGTTTCCATCCTGTGCCCTGGGGAGGGGGTCTTCCACCCCTTGCCCAGGAATCCTGTGCACCCGAAAGTGAGGCTTGCTTTTTTTTTTTTTTTTCCATGCGCAGCACCAGCGCGGCAACTCACAGCTCGCGCACTTTGCACCTGCCCGTGACGTCATGCAGCTGCACGTGTTCCTCGTCCCTCCTTGGACGGTACCATCCGGCAGGGACACCCCTCCTGCCGGATTCCAACCCCACGTGCAGCCATGGCGTCACCGTGCGCATAAAAAAAAAACACAAGCCCCACGTCTCGAGGGGTTCCCCACGCGAACACATGTGCTTTGCCCGTTGGAGCTTAACACACACGATCGCGTGGAGAACCCGTCCGGTCCAAATCCGTAATCCTGCCTAAACTTGTCCGTCCGCGGGATCGGCAAATCCACCGCGTGCGTTTCCGGACCGGGACTTCACTCTCGCAAGCGAGCACGTGGGGCCCTCTTGCGTTGCACAGCACGCACCTCATGCTCACTGCTGGGTGAACCCGGCACAGTCCCCGAAACAACTACAGCCGCTACTCGGCTTACTTTCCTCACATGTCGCCGTCGTCGCCATTCGACACACGCACTCCCGCGTGTTACGACGCCAACACACCTCACCATTAAACTCACACCGGGAGACGAGGCTGCATGTTCACACATGCCCACCGACATCTCCCTTACATACCGCTCTCTCACACACACGGTCTCCCTTGCACTCGGCCGTTCACCCACGCATGCCATCTCCCTCGCACACGTGGCTCCACTCACTCGCGGCCTTCCACTCACTCGTGCCATTTCCCTCACACAAACCACACCACTCACACACGCGGGGGCACTCACCCGCGGTGCCTCACTCATACACCGTGCCTCACTCACACACGCGGGGGCACTCAACCGCGGTGCCTCACTCATACTGGCCGTTTCATCCACACACACGGCCTCTTCCACTTGCGGTGCCCCTTTTACACACGGCGTACTGGGAAGCACGTACTCCGGCACACTTACCACCACACCACTCACACACGGGGTCGATTCCACACACGGGGACGCACTCACACCTTGCACCACACACACAGGGACAACCACACTGGGGATTCGTGTCCCCACAAGGGTCTCCGGGGCCTCTATACCCCCCAAGCTCTCCGTGCACCTGTCCACAGCACTCGTCCCCTCGACCTCGCAAAGCACGAATGAACTCACCTGGTCGTGACTCGCCTCAAGGGGGCATACTCCCTCCCCTCGTTCCTGGAGGAGGCCATCCGGCTGCTCGCATCGGGCCTCCACCCAGTCCACCAGCTCACCCCCATTATCCTCCACTACCTCCGTGTGTGTGTGCGTCACTTACCCCGTCTTCATCGTGTAGTCTTCCCTCTATCGTTCCATCTCCCGTGTCTCTGCCAACTCAGTCACCTCTTCACCCTTTACCTCCCTTGTCTCAACTATTATTTCCGTCTCTTCCCTTGTTATCTCCCTCGTGCACGTCTCCGTCACCCCAATTAGTTTGTCCTTCTCGGTTACCGTCACTTTTTCCGTCACGACCCTCGCCCAACACGCCCCCCGAATTATTTTGTCACCCGCCTCCACCGCGGGCCCGACAGCCGTTGCACCCCCTTCCAGCTCGTTCGCTCCCATACGTGGAGTCGCCATTTTTAGCTCCCTGGTCACTGCCTTCATGCCCGCCTGCAGGCTTCGGCCCATGTTCCGCGTCTCACCCCGCAGCTCTTTCATTCCTTGCGCATTTGTTTCCATATTAGTTTTCATGCGTTTTATTTCGTTTATAATTTCATTTGCATTTGTATCCATCTTTTCGATTATTTGTTGTGTATTCGCATCCATCTTTTGTGTATTCGCATCCATCTTTTGTGTATTCGCATCCATCCTCGCTGTCATTGCCGCCAGCATGGCGAATAGCTGGGCCATGTCGGGTGCGCTTGGGTGAGCCGTTTCGGCAAAGATCGGGGGGTTTTGGCGGAGGGGGGGAGGGGAGGTGTCATACACCGCGGCCGCTGCCGCACCTTTTTCGGGCTCTGGGCTCAGTTGGGGGAGTTCATGTTCCTGCACAATCAACATTTCCTGCACGGGGATTTCATCCTGAGCCATGGATTCTACACATTCTACATCCATTTCTAATACCCCCGGCTCCCGCTCGCCTTGAGACGCCATCTTGCTTCTCGCAAAGGGTTAATTTAGCTCGCTCGTAATTTGGAGGGAATCGGGGGTCGCTCCTCTCACCCCTGGACCGATTCCCGTGAATTTAGTTGGAGACAGGAGAGCCCATTTTCCCGTTCTCCGATACCAGTGCCGCGAGGAGGGCGATGGGTTTATATCGCACGACCTGACACCAGTGTTGCGGATTCGCGCCCGCCGGCGTGCGAACGACCACATAACTCGAATCGCGGCACGTCGCCCACCGGACGGACAATCCAGTCGTGACCCTCTCAGACTAACGCCGGGAACTAGTCACGGGTGGACCTTTCGGCCTCACCACGATCGTGCCAATCGGCCCCCTGCGTGGGATAGGGTTGCTCGCCAAATTCGACCTACCTAAGTACCCACACGGAGGGTAGACCGGGCGATCGCACCTCGCCGCAGGTCGACTTCGGACACGGGCCACTTCAAGCGACCCGTTCCGTACTATCGGGATAACCGAGCGGTGTTATCGTCGGCCTCGACGGTTCGATTAATTATCGGGCGTTTTAGCCCACGACCAACCCTTTACGTGAAGTAAGATGGAGATTCAATAAAGGAAAAGACGAAGCAAAACGGGAAAACAGTTCAACATAAAGCACATTTATTTCGCGATGAACGGAAAGCACACATATACAATTACACCAAAAGTAAATGTAAAAGGAGAAGAAACACACAATATTACACAAAAAGCAAATATAAAAGAAGAAGACAATGCAGAGGTATCCGACTACCGAGCACACGGCAACACTTATACAATTTTACTTCACAGACGGCGCCGACAACACATATACCCAAAGCAAAAGAAAAAGGACCACCCTCAAGGATGAGGGGGGGTAGGCGGGCCTGGGGCCGAGACCGCGTCGGGCCGACCCGTCTGATGATGAGACGCAAAGTGGCGGTGGCGCCCCAACTCCGCGGGCCTCGCGGACAGTGTCTGGTAGGGGGTGGGAAAGGGGCCCCCTTGTCGCACTATCTCAGCGCGGGGGGAAACAGGAGGGGGTTGTTGATGCTCGGGGGATGGAGGATATCTCCCTGTCTCGGGTCCCGCGACGAGCGTCTCCTCCACGACCTCGGTCGCGTTGCCGGCCTCTCCCCTCCGCAGCTCCCCGAATCCGACGCGAGCACCCCCTCAACCGCCTTCGCCGCCGCCGCCTCTCCACAGCTTCGTCCGATTGCCCTCTCCGTCTCCTCTCTTGACTCGTCCCAACTCTTCACTGGCTCCGCGAACTCCCAACTGCGAACTGCCTTGACTGACGAACGCAGCCGTTTATATCCCCCGTGGCCTCGCTCCTTCACCTTTGACCCTTTACCTCCGACCCTTCACCTCTAACTGGCTCCCCATTGGACTGAGGAAAAGTGGGCGTGAATGCTTTTTGATCCATGAATTTGCATATAGCGACCACACTCCAACGCCCTGGAGGCGGGGCCAAATCGCCCCACGCTCACCGATAGGACGGAACAGAAGTGGGCGTGAGTCGTTTTTGATCCGTTTTCTTTGGAAAGGCCGGCGCTTTTGCACCCCTGCTCGGTGCGTGCCCTGCACGAGTCCAGTATCGGTGCCCACAAGTGGCGCGGGAATAGTGGTGATGCGATGGTTGCGAGGGCGAGTTGTGACGGTAAAGGTCGTGGCTGTTGTTGTGAAGCGGCGTTGCGGTTGGTGGTTGTTGTGTGATGGCTGTTGAGACGTGATTGGTGGTGGTAGTAATGGCGGCTGGTCCAAAATAAAGATAGTAAAAGAAAAATGGCTATCTAAAAGGGTCGCAGCCCGCATGAATGACATTTATTACCTCTACACAATGGGTTTGGGCCTAACTACACATATACTTACAGAGATATCTCACCTAAGGGACCTGAATGGTGGTTTGCGAATTTGGTCAACCACAACACTATATATATATATATATATATATATATATATATATATATATATATATATATATATATATATATATATATATATATATATATATATATATATATATATTGTATATTGGATTCGCTATATATGCAAGATATCCCTTATTGTTGGGTTTTCCGTGTGTGTGTGTGTGTGTGTGTGTGTGTGTGTGTGTGTGTGTGTGTGTGTGTGTGTCTGCAATTCGAGGCTCCACAGCACGAACCAGCGAACCGATTTCGATGAAACTTTTCCAACATGTGCAGTATTTGTTGGGAATATGCGCGTTTGAATTTCTTTGCCTAGCAACCACCCGTTGCTGTGCAGCGGCCGAAAAACTGCGTACAGTATTTTCAATACTTGTCCTTCAGTTTTGAAAGTAGAGAAACGAGACTTCGGAATTAAACACTTTGAGGTATTGAGAAAATTTGACTCGAGCCGATTTTTGATTGAGGTTTTATTTTTCAAATGGTAGTCCTTCAAAAATCGGGTGTCTATTTACCGTCATTTTTTATGAGGGGCTTAGGAAAGTGGGCGGAGCTTAGGGAAAGTGGACGTGGTTGATGAAAAGTGGGAGTGATGTAGGAAAGTGGGCGTGGCTTATGGAAAGTGGGCGTGGCTTATGAAAAATATTGTGTGGCTCTGGAGATGTGGTCAAACAAGAGCATTGAGAGAAGTTTATCGGGTTTTCCGTGTGTGTGTGTGTGTGTGTGTGTGTGTGTGTGTGTGTGTGTGTGTGTGTGTGTGTGTGTGTGTACACGTACGTATGTATATGTAGTAGCAAATACAGCCCAGCGCTACGCTGGCGGGAATAGGAAGGTCGGGGGGTGGAGAAAGAGGGAGGATGGAGAGAGGAGGGAGGGGGGACCAAGGAGCAAGGAGGGTTGTGGAGTGAAGAGGGGGGAGCTGGGAAGGGTGAGTGAGCGATGCGGGGGGATAGTGTGGGATTGAACAAATTGGAGTACGTTAAAACAGCATGTAAATGCAGCACATGGGGACCATCTGGAGATGTCCTGGAGGGGGGGTGGGGGGTGGAGAGGGTAGGGGTTTGGGAGGAGTTAAGTGTGAGTGGAGGGGAAGGGAAGGCAGCTTGAGGGGAAGGGAAGGCAGCCTGATGGGTGGGGATGGGAAGGGAGTGTAAGCAAGGGGAAGGGAAGGGCAATAATACATGCACAAACAGCAACATTTTCTTTTTATCTGCCAGTTGCTGACGTTGGCCAATAGACGTCGTTTTCACAACCAATTGCTTTTACTTTTACAAACATTTTTTACAAACATTTTTTGAACCTTTCCATCGTCCAGCTGTAATTAAAAAAATTCTCAAAACGTTTATTTTTGAGACGTCGGGCTCCCACCCATGCGTTGCACTGTTTCCTCGCTGGTGTGTGCATCATCACCTATCAATATGTGTATTTTTCTATGTGTATGTGTAATATGTCACGTATAATATGCATACAACCACGATTAATGTGCAAGTCCAATCACAACTGCGCATGTGTATATATAATCACATTTCGTGTGTGTGTGTGTGTGTGTGTGTGTGTGTGTGTGTGTGTGTGTGTGTGTGTGTGTGTGTGTGTGTGTGTGTGTGTACACTGATCGTTAATTCCACTTGCGAGTCTCCAAGACTGAACATAGACTTTCCCAGTCCTAAAGCATCCATTTTCACCCCAGCAATGAACCATGTCTCATGGACCAACCATCTCCTTATCCGTGCTCCGTTTCCCCGTCCGACCCGAAGCAGTGACGATGTAGATCCACGCGTCCTCCTTTGTGACCAACACGGTATGCCCTATCCGATCCCAGGACACTCCTGCTTTCCCAGACACGGTGCACCATTGCCACCAGTCGCCATCTCCATAAGCGGTCTGACCGAAGCTCGGTCCCATCCGTCCACGGTGGGGTGGAGTCACACCATCGGATGGAGTCGGCAAAAGGGAGTCATCCTTGTTGGGAGGAACGAAGTGCACCAAGCTGAGGGAGTCAACAAAGTGCACTAAGCCACATCCCAAACTCCTCAGCCTCACGGAAGCAGTTGTGTTCAGCACGGTCCTCGAACCCATCAAAACTCAGTCCCACCCTCAATGCGATGGATCTGATAAAGCCCTCTCAGCTGCATGGCATGTATGTGGTGTGTGTTGTGTGTTGTGTGTTATGTGTGTGTTTTTGTATTTAGTTCCATCAAGTCATGGCCAACTTCTAGTGACATTCATGATAAGATTTCTCCAAACATTACTGTCCTACACGGCTTCCTGAATCTCTGGTGCAGACAGTTTGGTTGCAGTCTTTACCCCATCCATCCAGCACATACCATGTCTGCGTCTTCCTCTTATTCATCATCCATGATGGTTCACTTCTCCAGACTTTCATTTTCTGCACACATCTTGTGCCCACAGTATAGACACCCTCAGCTATTGGTAATTACCTTAACCCTTCTTGTGTAACTAGAAGCAAAAAACTATTTAAAGGCCTGTCATCATCCACCAATTCTCTTGTGCTCTTCCTTAAGCTTCACACATTTCTCTGCGTCTGGTCTTAACTCGCCTCTGTTTACTCCGGCACTGATGTGCCATACTGTAGTCCTGTTGTTTTCTACCCAATATATGTCTTCTGCTTGTCATGAGCAGCACTTCTTACCTCCATGCTCAACCACCCTAACCCCATTCTGCCTCCAGTTTTACACCTCACTTGAAGATACCTACTCTGTTTGAAGATACCTAACACTTATTTGTTTCTTGAAGGTTGCCCATTTCTCTGATGCAGACTGCCCTCTCATTTCCTTTTCTCAATCTGAAACACAAAACTCTCTTCTCTCCTCTCAATGTTTGCCTTCCTGAAATCTCACAGTCTTGCTCTACTATCCTGAACTCCAACTCTCAATAGTATCATTGCACAGACACACGATGTCATGGTCACTTGTCCCCAACTGCTCCACTACATCCACCTCCTCTACCATTTTGAGATCTTTGCTTTACAAAGGTCTGACATGGCACTCCCACTCATGCGCTTTCCTACAGACCGATTGAAAAAGCAATCCTGGACTAGATTTAGACAATCCGCTTCATCCCTGCTCTTTGCCTGTCCCTGGACACAATCTCTCCCTGACGAATGAAAGTACCCCATAATCAATATACCCAGCCCCTTCCATCGGCTTTTCTGAAATCTTCACAAACCCCTCTTTCCTGCTCTTCCCTCATATCTGGAGCCTTAAATATACGTCTGACAAGTAATCCCTATTCTCAAGCATTTTACTCTTCTTGCAATCTCGAATCTCAATCCACACAGAATCCTCTATATTAATTCCCTCCTTAAGTGTCATCCGTTCCTCTTGATTAAATATTGTCTCTTACCCAGAGTGCTACACCCCCTCCTATTTGCTCTTTCCTTTCATTGCTATACGGCTTGTAGCCTTCTAATCCCGTCTTCAAACTACTCTCATCATTAAATCGTGTCTCGCGTACTGCACTACGCCATACTCTTCGCTGTCTAATTTAGCTTCAAACTCTTCCATTTCTTTTTTCATTTCCTAGCATTAGTATTGAATATATATTTTAAACTTTTCCCTTCCTGTAATTATTTTTCACTGCCGAGATTATCAATCACATCACCAGTTGCAGTTCCTTCCTTTTTAGCCTCTCCACTCCCCTGTGGTCGAAAAAAAGCCTTCATTCTGTAAATGTTTGTTTGGTATACATTACTATGAATCTGGAAATACTCACTTTGACCCTGAAAAGATTCCCTTTGCTAGTTTCTGAAACCCCAAACTTTACATCCTGCACCATTCCACAAACCATCGGTTGACTTCTATTGCTCTTCTCATGAAGTTTGTCTCGTTTCCTCCTCGCAGAAGAATACCATAAAAAAATATTACATCAAAACACTTGGCTTTGAGTCATCTACACAACTTCCTATCCGTATTTTTCAAATCTTTCCCGATATCATGCTGAGCTCCCACATGTAAAACAACCAACGTCTTCCTGCCGTTATTCAATGCAACATTATCCAACATTTCGTCAATGTCCATTACACCCTCTCTTTTGAAACAAAACAAAGTTGTATGTGACTGATCATTGCTACACAATGAAGAATCCACATATTTAATAGCTGCATCACAGGCAAAACGAGAAGGGCACTCTGTAGAGAGTATACCTCCGCCAGGCTGATTTGTTAATGTGTTGTATCCCACTGATAAGCTGGATCTGGATTCGGACCTGAACTTAAATTTAATTGGCTTGTTCTTGTCACCTAACCAACTCACTTACCAAGTTTCGTCCGAATCCATCCGTAACTCTTTGAGATATTGTTTTAGCCTTTTCACTCAATGATGAAGAATCACTTAAAAATTCTCGGATACAGATCCGGATTTGGATCTTCAGCAAAATCTAATATTTCCGTCCTTATCACATACCCAAGCTCTCTTCAAAATTTTGTCCAAATCCATCCACAACTTTTTGAGATATTTTGTTCACAAACAAACAAACAAACAAACAACCAGACAGGGGTAAAAGTATAACCTCCATCCACCTTCGTTGGCGGAGGTAAAACCATTTTCCTGGCCCCTTTCCTTCCCATCTCCACCCAACCTCCGCCAATGCATGCACCGACCACACCCCAACCCCTACCCGTGTAGTACACAGCACCCACACTGTTTCCCACACCCACTGTACTTCCCCCTGCACACACTGCACCTTCACCATCACCCACATCCCCACCCATACCCGCAATACTGAGACTGCTACCCAAACCTGACTCACCGAGATCACTGGTCGCACCCACTGCACCTGCAACGCTTTTTTTGCACCCACACCATCGCACTCATATCATCGTGCACATGTGCTCATACCACCATGCTGCCACCACCGACCACCCTCACCCACAGCACCCCCAATGCCACCTGCACCCATCACACCCTTAAAATCACCCATTCCCACTGTACCCCCATGAGCATGCTCACGCACCACAGACCCACCCCGTAAACGCGACCCACTCCCTTTCAACAAATCCCACATCCTTTTACAAATCCTGCAAAGCTGCTGACCCTTTCCAAAAACCATCCACAATAGGCCTTATTCATGTCACCTCTACACATTTTCCATAGGAAATACTGCCTTCTCCCCCCCCCCCCCCGCATCATCGCCAACCATGGCACTGCCACATAAAACACACTCATCACATTGTTTATAACCACACAGGCCCCCATCCTCCTCTTCTTTCTTGGCCCTATGCTCCTCAGGCTTGTTTTCCTTGGCATCGCCTTTGGTAGGGTGTTGAGCATCATAATGTTCAGTAGCCCCATCATACACGCCTTATTGATCCATCACTCCAATGTCATTCTTCAGGGAGCCCCAGTTTTAAGATCCCACTACCTCCACACTTGACCTTTGGTTTCAGGCCAATGTGGACATTCCTACTATACTTTGCTGATCAATTGTGCACTTTCCACGAGTGTCGAACCAATCTGTGCAGTTGAACCCACTGCGTTGAGCTCACCCACCCTAGAAGTCTGCAAGGCCCCTCGGAGGTCACTTGGACCTGTCAGTGGAGAGCTCTGTGGACCCTTCACCCGAGTCTTCAATCAAACACTCAAACAATCAAAGTTCTGCCATTCAGTGCTGCTTTGTTCACCGCTTTGGATCCCTTCTTGACCTTGGCGGCCCTTATCGAGTGGATCTGACTGGTCCTAAAAGAACTTGTCAAATTTGTTCATCATGGCGCAGCCGAGACCTTCTTGCATGTTTCCCGGCATGACGTCTCACTCGATCGCATACTCAGCGACAATGCACGCTGTGAAGCAGGCACGGAATCCTACCTGCCATCTTCAATTCTAAAATTATTTTGTTCCTTTCAATTGAGTCGGTTTTAGTTCAAACGAAGGTTCTGAACAAGGCCTCGTCTTGATTAGAACCGCTTCAGGACACAGAGGAGCAGACGATGGCGAATGAAACAGATGAGATTATCGAGCATGTCAGTCATGTCACAAATGCAACACGTCACAAATATATATCCTGGTGTCGAAAACTAACACACCGTCACTCGCACGTCTACGATTTCGTACAACGTATTCAAAAAATACCTGCAAGTTTACACCTTGCATAATTAAGTCCTCCGGGGTTCCATGCTCACTTCTTGCACGTTTGAATCCGTACAGTTGCCCCATCTGCTCGAAGGCTTGCTTTCCAGCACCGGATCCAACAGCTTATTCAAGTTGTTTGTTTTCAAATAATATTTTTTTTGGATTACCAACGACCATATTTTATAATCATGACTCGAGAAAGGTAAAAAAGGGAAGATTTAATTCCTGATTTTTTTTTTCCAGTGGACTAGTGTCATTGAAATTGGCAAAATATGATAAAATTCACATACTGTAATATAATGTTCTTAAACTATTTAAACATATGAAGCCACAGAAGGTTCTCAATATAGTTCTACAGCGAGTAACAATGAAAATATATGTTATTGCAATAAAATTTGTTCGTACATTTCAATATTTTATTGGCATATCTCAGCAGGAGACCGAATCCCAAGGTCTCCGTTTCTCACCCACCGCAGGCACACGGTAGTGCACTCAGTTTTCTATTACCGGTACCTCACTTCTGGCCTTTATGCTCTCACCATCTCTCTCTCTCTCATTTGTCCCCCCCCCCCAGCCTGCCAGGTAACATGCATGCTTCAAGAATTCTACATGTGGTTACCTTTTCATTAACAAGTGGAATTCCGCCATCTCCCTCATCTATGAAAGTGACTCCCTGTGTCTGTTATCTTGTACCTCTCCATCCAGTCTTGCAAGAGTGTGTTGCCCATTGTTATCTCATGCTTTCTTGAATTCCTATTCCTGCTCTCTTCTGTGTTTTTGTCTGATATCCGTCCTCCCACCCACCCACGCACACACACCCAACCCCACACACACCCTTCACCTTTTCACCACTGATCCACTCATGTACACAGTTTTTGTCTCATTCTCATTTAATCCTCTGCCACTCTGTGAAGTTGCTGCCCTCTGTCATTTAGATCTTTCATAAGCCAAGATTTCTGTAAAGAGAAATGTATAATCCAGTTATGTCAGACTAAAGTTCCAGACTATGTCTCAAGTCTGGCCCAAGTTCCTTTGTTTTTTTTTTCTTTTTTTTTGCTGGACTTGGGCTGTGAGTCAAACTTGGACTCAGTGTAAGGACTTGGATACAAACAATGGACTTGGTCAAATACTATGACTACTACTACTACTACTACGCCGGCAACGTCAGCGATGACGATGATGGTGGCAGTAGCAGCCACAACCGTTATATGACCATGTCCCCCTTTTTCAAGGGATTGGTCAAATTACGTCATTCCTCCACACGGATCCATCCATTGTCCATATTTCGATTCGACACATCGCTACGGGTCTGTTTCAGGTTTTATAAACTCTAATTTTTACTGATAATGGAAGGTTTCCGTGCTTCATGCTCCCATCTAGTTCCCTCTACTTATTTGAGGTTCACTTTATTCTTAATCTCATGGCTAATCCTGCTCCTCCTAATGCCTCTGTCATGTCTCCAAGGTTACAGAAACTTTTGACCTTTTATAAATTAAATTCTGACCTCAGGAGCATTTCCTTCGGTTTTTCATCCTTCCCCTCCCATCTCTAACATATGAAAATCCTGGCTCTTGTTCCCAGATTCCCAGTGATACCACTGCCCCTCTTGTGGCACCATAAAAAAACCACTTCCTTCATTGAATTTAATTCCATCCAACTCCTTTCATGTATATTGAACAAGACCATCATCTGCTTTATTTCCTTTATCCTTCTTCACCACTCACCATAACCTTCGTTTTGTTATGTTCATGTGTAAACCTTTCTTCTCTACTGCACTTTTGCCTTTTGGAAACATCTCTTTTACTTCTTTTTCATTTTCATCATTCAATACTAAGTCATCAGCGTACAATAACTCGATCCTTTCATTCTTCATCAATTCTTCCCTCACTGTTACAAACAGTGGATAACTTAAAACTGACCCCTGATATAATCCTACTTTGACTTCATGTAGTCCTTGATTTCTTTACACATTCTCACGGTCACAAGTTGCCTTCTGAGAGCCCAATCAATAACTGATCTTGGTCCTCGATCATATGCTTTCTGTGTCAATGAAAACATGACGCAGTTTCCTTCACTTTGCCAAACACAGTCCTCACTCCAGTTCAAACTATGGTTTTAACTCCAGTAGTTTTAAGCAGTTAGTCTCTTAAGATTACTGCAATTAGAACTGTAACCACGTCTGTTACCAGCAATGCTTACTGCAGTACATAAACCACAATAGCTTAACCTATAGTGATTCCACAGTCAACTTAACCTGTCAGGAAGTATATGAGAGTACAACGGCAGTTCTATTGACACCATTTTTGCCTGGGGGGAGTATAGCATCAAAATATAAATCACTTCTTGTTTATCTTCCCGGAATAAAACCAAACTGGTTGTTGTGTATATTTTCAGTGTTTCTTGGTATTCTTCCAACCACATTTACAAAAACTTTCAATGCCTGCTCAATTCGTTTTTAACTCCTCTGTAAGATGACCATAACGAAGGTTCTCCTTCATCGTGAACAAAGGCACAGGAATTTTATTTGTGCAATCTTCAGGGATCATTCGTTTTCCCCAGACCTTTCTACATAACTTCATCATCCACTTAATTCTGATATCTCCAAGCAGCTCAATCACTTTGATTAAGAAACCAGTTGACCCGCTGCCTTCCTGACTTTAAACTTCTCATAGCTGATTCAACGTCTTCTTTAAATATCTCTTCTTGTGGACCTTCAACTTTATTATATTCCAGGTCATTCTTCCATTCAATATATTATCTTCACTTATCTCTTTTGCCCCTTTTTGAACTCCAATATTCCCTCACCATGTTTCTTGTTACCCTCTCCAAAGAAGAGGGCATTGCATTTGGGTCTGTTTGTTTGTCTGTCTGTCTGTCTGTTTGTCTGTTTGTCCGCACAGAACTTTACTGTATTTCTCCGTAACCACTTGTCGGATTGAGACAATTTTCAGCATTGGCATGACTACTCATGTAGAATGTTTCAATCATAATGACGTCAAATGTCACATGGTATGGCAGTCATGTTCGAAAAATGGAAAAACTTTGGACCTCTGTATCTCTGAAACCGCACCAAGGAAAAAAATGAAATCTGACACCTAGCAAATACTGCTTGTGGGGAATGAGTGTGATTTTTTTTTAATGACGTCATAGGTGCTTTCATTATTGCGTCTTAATTACATATGTAGAATGCTACATCTGATCAGTATGAAAAATTTTGAGGGTCTTCTCGGGATAAAATGGTCCACAAAAAAATTTCATGATGTCATCAGTCACATGATTCGCAGCCACATTGTGTTTTTAAAAAAAAAACGTTCAGAATTCTTCTCTGAAGTGGCTGAACAGATCGAGGTGAAACTTTACATGTATGACTGCCTATCCATGAGGAACAAAAGGTTCACACATATGATGTCATCGGTCACATGGTTTGGCAGCCCTATTGGATTTAGCCTAACACCTATAAAAAAAAATCTGCTCCAAAACATCTCGAGGGGAAACTTCACACAAATGTTCCCCAAGACTTGCGTGTACAAGTTTAAGGAACAATTGACAGGTCACATTGTTTGGCAACCACATTGGACTGAAGAAAATATTCAATAATGTTTTCTCTGGAACCGCTTAATCAATCGGCATGAAACTTCACAATTATGATTGAGTAGTGATGGGGAATACACGTTTCAAATTTCAACTTGATCGGACACATGGTCCGGCAGTCCAAATTATTTAATTTTTTGATCTTGGTTTTTGTTTTTTTTAAGAAAGGCTCACTTGGCTGTGCCTTGATTGTTTTGAGGGGAGAGGAGTAGCAGCTGAAATGTGAATCGTATCCAGATTCCTCGTGATGACTTGCCAGGGCAACTACTGTGATATCCACAGTCATCTTGTAGATCTGTATAAAGAAAAATAACACTAAATGTATTTAACAACCACCAGATTAAACAAAGAATTCCTTTCAATGAAATGAACAATTCCCAACTTAGCCAACAAAAAGTTCATCCATCTGACTAACTCACCAGCTGTGACTGTTGATTACATGTGAATTACCAATTAATGGTGGAGTCAGGAGGATAGCTTTGCACTGCAGACACGAAGTAGTCAGCGAATAGTCATTGACACAGGCAGGCCCCAGAATATGCTTCCAATCTGTATCCAATGGTTGGGTAAATCTGTTTGCATTATTGCCAATGTCTTTGCCTCAGGAAGTTTTCAATTGGAATAATGAGTGCCAGGCCATCACTGACCAGTCAGCTGGTCTGAGGAACTGAGGGTATTATTTTATATCAGAACCACTCCACATTTTGTGAGGATACATAATAGCATGGATTATTTTTTTTTTTTAGCTGTGTGTAGGCTGTGCTGTTCTTGGTCATGAACACATAAAATTGTGCCATTGTAAGGGTTGAATATACAAAAATACGACTCCAGAGGAGATTTATATTTATACTAGCGGGGTATGCTTACTCATTGTAAGCAATAATGAACTGTGCTTCCCCATTGTCTCAGGTCGCTCACCTGCATTTTTTCTCATTTATTTATATTTTCATTTACAGATGCTTCCCGACAGTTCTGTGATTTTTTTTTCCCGGTCCATCGACACGCAAAATTTCATCCTTCTCAGTGACCCGGAAGGTGCTGATCTTTAATATCAGTTAGTCAGTGAGTCAATGGTTAGAAAGAGCTCCATTCAGGGTGGAGCAGAGTCGACTGACTCATTTCAGAACGCTCTCCTGTCCCAGGGGTGGGGTGGGAACTTTTGGGGTTGTGAAACCATTTTTCTAAGACAATGCACTGCAACTGGTGGAGGTCACCTTCTTGATGTTATCTACCATAAAAAAATAAAATTGCAAGGTTTGAACATAAACCTCGTGTGTTTCAATTATCGCCTATCCAAATGTGTCAGTCGGCTCTGCACCACCCTGTATATTAGATTTTTTTAGTATAATATACATATATTTTGGTGCATCACAGTCATATCGATAGATGCACTCCCATTAGTGATATTATAAACACAGCGCCACAAACTACAAGCAAACTCCGATTCTTGCAAAGCATTATTTAATTATTTAATTGAGTACACGGTTAAGATAATGATCGTGCATTTCAAAACTTATTGCTGTCAAATTTCTGCTTCCATGAAGCATTTTAAATGAAAATTGACCTCTCAAATACCTTCCGATGGGAATCGATTGTCGTTTGTGATATTTTTCTCCTCTCCATCAAGCTCATGCCACTGGGCAGGTAAAAAAAATCCCGAAATCTTTTCCAACTCTTCACATCAAACTTTTTAATTTCTCCAGGACTCTTCAATCAAATATTTGAATAATAAAAATGAAGTGAAAACAGTTCCTACGCGGTTTCTGATTGACTGTCGTTGACGCGTCACAGCCCGCTCACACGGATTCATCGCAAATTTCAAAAAGTCCGCAAGTCTTCATGAAAAAGTCAGTGTCTCAAAGTGGAACTCGAGGTGTTGGAGTTGTGATCTCATTGACTGCATCTTACTGCATCATAATCGATGAAAAATCTTTTAATTCACATCGGGGTGCCACAAAACTGAACGATAGACCCGTTGATCTCACAGACAAGTGATATCATAGTGCAGCACACACATGATAATATTAAGGTTTATATTTTCAATGATCTTACAGCTTCTGTTGTGTGAATGCACCTGCTTGTAATCATCAAATTGACAGTTTAATCAAGGAGTACTCGTTAATTTAGAATTTATATTGACTACAAGCACTCGCATGGAGTGACAATGGAGGGTTGCATATTCAAGTTGGAGATGGCCATCGAAACTTCAAACATTCCCTTGCACACCATGAGTTCAACTAATTTCTTCCCACAAACAAACACATGTTCCAATGCATCCCTCCCCCCCCCACATCTATGATGACTATGATGACAGAGAATTGGCGTATTTTAGATTTGTACAACTTCTTGGAGTTTAATTTATTGTTTTGCAATAACATCCACTTTTGAAGTTATTCTGTTCAGTGGTGCAAGATTGCATTAGTACGTATGATAATTCACCCACTTTAACAAAAAAGTAAAAATCTAAATTCGAGATGGCCATCCCAGCTTAGTAGGAGATTCCCATGCACAGCCAGAGTACAACCACCACTTCTTGTTTTGTCCATTGGTTTTGGAGTGCATAAAATAAGGAGAATGTGTGTAAATTAACCAAGTAGTTTTCCATTATATAAGGTTTTTGTGCAGAGATACTGTAATAACACTATAAACTGCTGGGACTTGTAATACCCTCACTCTCCCACTGGAAATGGCACCACACAATGTATACATTTACTTTGAGAAATTGCATCTCCCCCTTCCCGAAACTGCACAATTATGATTTTTTTTTTAATATCAAAAACCCTCCCTGGCACACCCAAAGTACAAACACCAAATTTTAACTCATTCTATCCAGCGGTTTGAGACTGCATACAAGTCAAACACACATGCACGCACACACACACGCACGCACGCGCATACACACACACACACCACTCTCCAAATTATATTGAGGATGATGATCTATTTCTTCGAAAAAGGTTCGCAAATGAACGATAATTGAACAGTACTAGAAACACCCACTCCCTACAAGAGCGATTATTGAAAGTCTATGCTGTAGACCGCTTAACTTCAAGTTCAATATCACTCTTTGCAACTGCTGTTGTTGCCGCCAAGTGTTCGTATTCAATGACGGCCACGTTTGTGGGCTTTTTACTTTAAGAAAAAGCTTCCTCGAAACTAATTCGCCAAGCACGTTTCATTTTGCTCGCCAATGTAAGGCAGGCCCGGTCTACGAGTGACATATGCTTTCAGTGGAAGTTGGGCAAAGTCCAACTCGGTTGGCCTGCACCATTGCACTCTCAAAAATAGCTATATGTGCCAGATGAGCCAATCGGAAGAAGCGTAAATATACCGATGCCCTGTGACCCCAGAAACTCTGCAGTTTTGAGATCAGATATTGACGTTGATCGATATGGTGACAAATATAAATTAATATGCAACCTGATATTGCAATAATCGGGAGAAGTTGTACAACATGCTATTTAGTAGTAGTTCATCAAATTATGGTTGCAAAATGGTACAATAGGATTTTTTTGTTAATGTACAAAAATAGCCGGCGGTACTGCTGTGAACATGTATATTGCTGGCCGCCGGCCTTTTTGGGACAGCACAGCTCCCATTTACGTCCTCATCAAACCTTATGAAGAAGTTCAGTAACTCAAACCTTTGGACTAAGTCCAAATGGCTGATCTGAACAAAGATGGCCGACTGGTAGACTGGCGGCCATTTTAGTTGTACATAAATATGGGCTAGCCTTTTAACTCAGTACAGCAAAATTACTAAAATAATGGGGGCTATGACATTTCATGTCTTTTTTTGACTTGTTGATCAAAGCATGGTTATTCTCATGCATGAGCAAATGATGAGGTCTTATTGAACGGTAATTTCAGTGAAATATTCATGAGTTTAGCAGTTTTGATTTGAAGAAGAAAAAAAACAACAACCCTTTAATTGCTTTTTTTTTTGCAACAGTGCTGCAACAAAAACTCCGACATTTTAAATTGTATGCACAATTGGCCCGTTTATCGTTCCCGGCTGAATTTTGAAAAGTAGCTATTCTGCATGGAACCCAGGTTGAAATCCCGCGTCCCATATGTTTTGTCCATCCTCTACTAATATCCTTGCAAATTACATGTAAAAGTATCCCTGGTGTCTGTCTGCTCCTATCTTTGTCCTGAATATGAATAATGTAGAAACTCTATCATGAGACTAAGATCGCTGTGCAAAAGAATGTTTTGCAATAAATATGTCCCACCATGTAATCGAGGAAAAATGAGTCAAATGTGATTTTATTGCAGAATGTTTTTGTTTTTTTGTAGCAATTTTGCCTGGAAGGAGGTTGTGGAATCCCTTTAATGTAATGGATGCAGAAACAGACTGAAAATGACTATCAACGATAGTTATGTTCTTTTGAAAAGGTTAAAACAGATATCTCAACCTGTCTCGGTGTGACCCCTTTCCTTCAAAGTTTGGAATACCGTTTATGGATGAATTTTAAATGTTTAACCATGAATTTATATAACACTGATTCATGAAAAACGTAACTGGTTATAATTGCTTTCGGTATCATTCTCAGATATTATTGCAATTGCACTTCGAGAAGTTATTTATGATATCGTGAATCCATCGTACGTGTTGATTGTTTGAAACTGACGGTTATCGCCGCGCTAATAGTATTGGTATCTCTCAAGAAGGTGGTGCATTCTTCTTTGATTCGTTGTCGATGCTGAGATATCCATTTTTAATGATTGATGCAAGCCAAGTTCATGAAAGGTATTGCCCACCATTGCTCTTGTAAGGAGCGAACTTACAGCTTTGTATTTCATAGTACGCCATTGTAAATTTCTGCTGTTTGTGAAATGCATTTTTACCATGACCTTCGTACATTGAAGGTTTTTTTTTTCCTTGTATTCCAGTGCATAACATTGCAGAATATTACTTGGTAGTGAAGGATGGAAATGCAGCTGCAGCGAAACCTCCACATGGAAGTGTTTACTCCATTGCAAGGCATTGTTCAAATTCAGAATTTTACCACCTGAGACGTTACCTTTCCAGAAATGTTTCTCGTTGCACCGGGTTGTCCCAAATTTGGAACTTACAGATATCTGAAAAGCCTTTGATTATGAAAACATTCTCAGCCAACAGAATATGAACTCTGAATGTGTTCATCTTAGCTGAACTCTAACCTGTGTAATTTTTCATTTTCATAATGGAGATGTCCAACACTAAAGTATGTACATGGATGGACCTTCATTAAGACAAATAGATACGTTACATGAACCGTTTGGTTTCACAAACACTCGCCTTAACTGAGGTTGCACGGTAAAAAAAAAAATGTTTTTTTAATGGAAGGTAGATTAATAGATACAGAAAATCTATTGCAATGCCACAAAATGAGAAGAAGATTCACAAGACTTAATGGAGATTGAGAATAAGATGAAGGAGATGTCGACAATTAGCATTTCCCACAAAAAAGCTTCGGGCTCGTGACGTTTTTACTTTGCCACGAGAGCCGTTGGTTCATTACGTTCAGGCTTTTGAACAGAACAATGAATGGTATTATGTTGGGTTTTTTTCCCCACAGCCTTTTCCGTTTGTGTTGTTGATGTCATGGACACGCCGATGCACGTACCATAAGGCAATAGTTTGAAACCTGGTTTGCATACCGGCACACAATGGCCTAATCTTTTAGAGAAGTGTATTCGAGATGCAACTGCTCGAAAAGCTCCCGGATGGATTTTGTGTGTAATTGGATTATATTTCACTTGGAACTCAACCCAGAGTAAACAAATTGATGACACGAAATGTTAAAGGAATGCTATTTTTTTGGAGATTCACTGAATTACTCGACAAAAAATTGCAGAATAATTAGACATTGGTGTTGGAAGTCAGTAGACAGCATTCATTCTCATTTGAAATTCAATAATGCTTGTGCAAGTTAGATACCAAGGGACCTCACCTTTATGTTGAATGGCAACTCATGGGGCCATTGCAACATAGCTCCTGGAACACTTCCAGAACACTTCCAGGTTAGTTCTTGAATCACAGCAGTGTTAAAAGCCTACCAGGAGAGAGTTAGGGAGACATTTTTGGTCCCCACTACAAGCATTTTGCAGTTCAGCTGTCAGCTGGAAAGTTTATGATAATAATGACTTTGGACCCATAAACAATTTGATTCATGGTGATTTTATTGATTGTGGGAAAACCGTCAACGAACAGTACTATGATGACTCGTCACAGACTAAAGTGAAACAAGTAATTTTCACGCGACGGTCGGGTGCGCTGTCTCAAGACGTGATTTGACTTCATGTTCATACTCACCCTCGCATGAAAAATGGGACCACTGCGACTAAAGGGTGAGGGTTAAAGATGAATTGGGATGTGCTCTATTATATCCCAGACAGTGTGGATTTCCACCCTGTGATTCTCATCTTTTAAGACCAATCAAAGAGCATCTCGGTGATTTTTTTTTGGTTCATAACAAAGTTTGTTGAAAATATTTGCCCAGATTCTATGAAGGTCCAGGATATTGAAAACGTCAAAGCACATGTCCTGAAATGATTGCACACCCTTCCCAAATATTTCTCCATAGATTGGTATCGAGGTGTTCCCACATTTTTGGGACACATGCATTATTTTATGTATCAGGTGAGGTTCTTATATACCTTGTGAAATAGGTGAGGTTCATCAACTTCTATGAGCTTTTAGATTTTCATGCCTGCAAGCTCAGAAGGGCATCTAGCAGTTCATGAATGCAAAGTCAAAAGCTGTCACCAAGCATATGAAGAGTGAAGCTCCCGACCTGGTTTCACCCTAATTGTGGCTCATCGGGGCAACATATTACTGTTTAGGCTTATATACTGGCTATTAATGTCCCACTGTCTGTGACTGGTGAGGCCAGATTAGATTTGGCCACAACAAGTGCCATCTTCCACATGGACACATTGTTGTCCACAGAGGCCAGCTTTGTGAAGAGAACGGGACATTGTTGATTGATGAACACAGACCCCCATCTCAGGCATAGAGCCTTGAAGATCTTTCAAAGTCATTGGTGGATTTACAGTGACATCCGGAACCAGTTTCCAACTTGCCCAGCTTGGTGAGTTTGGATGGGGAACCTTGGGTCGAGTCTGGGTGGTTTGATACATCTTCCACTTCTTAATGATGGATTTCACCGAACTCAAAGGAATAATCAGTGACTTTGAAATCTTTTTATAACCCTCTCCTGAAAGGTGCTTCTTCACCACTTTATATTTGACTTATTTGGAAAGCTCCTTGGTCTTCATGTTTGTCTTGTTGGTTGACGAAGTCAGTTGCACCTTAAAACTCCTTCGATAAGTGGTCAGGTTATGTCAGGTATTAGAGCATGCACCGGAGAAGCACCTCGCTGCGTCCACTTTCCACTGGCACTTCAGGGGCCTCTGTCTGGCCATCCCCCAGGCAGATGCCTGGCCCATCCCCATCTCCTTGAGATGCTGATCAACCTGCTGCAACCAGGAGGCACGTGGTTGGCCTGTTGGCCTCCTTCACTCACAAGGCACCCTCACTGAGAGAATATGGTGAGCAGGGTCAGCATCATGAAAACGAGCCACTTGTCCATACAGCCACAGCTGATGCTCATGGACTATACAGGTAACAAATCTCATCTGAGTCTCTCTCAGCAACCACTTGTTGGACAGAAAGTATGAGCTGTGATAGCTAAGGATTCTCCAAAGAGACCTGGTACTGAAGGAGTTAAGTCTCCATCTCAGATCGTTGGTCAGAGTCCAAGTCCCACATCAGTAGAGCAAGACTGGAAACATCAAGGACTTAAAGACTCGGACTTTCATCCTGCATCGGAACCGACAGTGCTCCACCCCTGACTCCCCAGGCCCGACCCAGATGCCTATCGACCTCTGGCTCACAGATTGCAGAGACATTAATATCATTGCAGAGGTAAGTGAATCTCTCCGTGACCTCAACATCCTCAGCACAAATAGGTGCAGACAAGATAGCAGCATCAAAGATGTCATTGAAAGCCTGGATCTTAGTTTTGACCCAGAAAACACATAATCCTCATAGCTCCAACTCCTCATTCAGCACGTCGAGGGCCCCCAAAAGGATATCCAACATCTCTGCAAAGATGACTGCATAATCTGCGAAATCAATGTCAGAGATCTTGACATTCCCAAACAATGCACCGCAGCTTGATCTCTCCGACATCCTCCAGAGAATCCAGTCCAAACGAAGTCAGTGCACACCGCTGACAAACTCCAGTAACAATTATAAATAAGTCAGAGATGGAACCACCACACCTCCCAGCAATCTCAGCACCTGAGTATTGTTCAGAAATCAAATTCATCCGTTTTGGTTGCACCCCACGAAGACCGAGAATCCTCCAGAGCGCATTCCGATTCACTGAATCAAAGGCTTTGCAGAGATCAACATCGGCTGCAAGCAGCTCCTGCTGAAACTCTCATCTGCATTTGGTGAGGACCCAAAGAGCAAGGATACTGTCAATTGTTGGCCTCTTTGGTGTAAAGCCTGACTGCTCTGGGCACTGGTGCTCAAGCTGATGGTGGCGAACCCTATGCAGAATTATCCCAACAAAGACCTTGCCTAGAACTGAGAACAGCTCACACCTCAGTAGTTGTTGCAGTCCTGGCGATCACCATTCCCTTTCCAGAGAGGGACAACAAGGCCGCTCTTCCAGTGAGTTGGAATGATGCCTGTGTTCCAGGAAGAGCACAGAACTACATGCAACAACATGATTACAGCATTTCCACCAGCTTTGAGAAGTTCAGCATGGATGCCACAGATCCCTGGAGCTTTACCCCATTTGAACTGGTTCACTGCAGCCTGTGTTTCCACAAACTAATGTGGTTTACAGTTGGTTGGAGGGTCAGCAATAGGGATAGTTACACCCATGACGTCCAAGCGAACAACTTGTGGATCAGCCTGGAACAGCTGCTCAAAGTATCTGGCCCAGCAGATCTTCACTTTGGACTCCTCTGTCAAGAGCCCACCACCCTCCCTCCGCTCTCACTTCAGTACACCGAGGGATTGGTTTGAAAGGACGGAATGCATACATTCCTCTGCAAGCAGGATGAAAATCGCGTGACCACAGGTGATTCTCTACCCCTTCACAGATTCTTTGCACTTAGGCTTCCTTGGCTGCCCCCAGCAGACGTACAGTTTTATGCCTCAACTCCATGAGCAGCTCAGCTCTGCCATTAAGCCTGGCCCTGGGACCCTGGCCAATGGTATCCAGTATCCCTTGGGAGACAAAGTACTTCTTTTCCTGATGGTAGGTTCCAAGATATCCACCGCAACATTATGAATGATAGTTTTGAAGGCACTCCACAACTATTCAGGATTCCCCAATACACTCAGATCCCCAAATCCCCACTCAACCTGTTCACAAACCCCTCAGCTTACCCTCTCATCATTGAGCTTGCCAACATCTAGCTTTGGCTGGGATGGGACCATTCTCCCAGATTTAAGCTGCAACTTCAGAGTTGCTACAACAAGCCTGTGGTCGGTATTGAGGAACTGAGCACTCCGATTGACCCTGCAGTTCTGAATCATCCTACAGTGACCATCAACCAGCACATGGTCAATCTCCTTTGCCACACCACCAACATTGGAATACCAAGTCCAGCAATGAGCCTGTGGGCATGGAACCCATGTACCAGACACCCGAAGTGCATGACTTCTTCCAAAGTCAAGGAACTTGGTGCTATTCTCGTTCACAGTTCCTGACCCATGGGGTCCAACACATGTCTCATGAAAATCCCCATGTAAGTGCCAGTCAATGCATTGAAATCCCCCAAGACTAGAAGAGCATCTCGCCTGGGGCACTGATCAACCACAGACTCGAGCGTGGCACAGAATTCCTCCTTCACAGTGAGATCACTCGCCTTAGTAGGAGCAGATACAGAGGTCAGGGAAATGACACCCAAGGAGTAAAGAATCTAGTCTCATAATATGCTCGTTGACCGGTGTTACCTCAGTTATCATGGGAGTAAGCTTATTCGACACAGCTACAGCAACTAACCATCAGAGTAACCAGACCAGTAGTAGTTGTCACCACCCGCCATAATCTCACCCATATCTGGTTTCTGAATCACGGAGAGTGTTGCAATATCGATGTTCAAACGCTGGAACTCAGATTATAGCAGAGACAGGTGATCATCCTCTCTCAGGGAATGGAGGTTAACCGCGTCCTCCAGTCACACACCCGAATGGACCACCTCAGGTTAACCTGAGGAGGCCACCGTCTGGTGGACGACACCTCAGCACCACCCCGACACACACGCACCACTGCAATCCGACCCTGGAAGGTTACCTCGTGCTTTTCCTCCTATCATCGAAGAATGGGGGTCCTGAAGGCTTTGCCCCAATCCCCTCAAATGGTGAGCTGCCCTGAGAAGGGCAGCTGTACAGGAGGACATGTGTGTGGACATCAAGATATGTCCACACATAGGTTTTCTCCCACAGAACGGGTTTTCAATTTTCTTTGTATTCTTTATGTGTTTTGCGGAATGAAGTGTTTTACGGTGGCCGGAGTGCAAATCGTACCACCAACCTCCTCGGAAAGGTTACCCACTGCAGGAGGATATCTGCAGACACAGATGGGCACCAGATTATGGAGAGCCGTTGGCTCACAAGGAGGTCCTCCGCTCTTTGACGATAAGTGAGGAGATTAATTTTTTTTTAACTTAAACCACTGATTATATACAACTGAAACATATTACAATTAATTAACATATAATTTGCTTTTCAACTAATTTAGGGTTCATTAGGAAAAGGGTTTGAATACTTATTTAACTGAGAATCATCTGCTTTTCTCTGTTAATTTAACTTATTCACATTTTACCTGCATTTTTTTTAAAGCTTTATTACTTATCTCTTTCTTTCGTGAAGATCCGTATTCGGATTGATTACTTATCACTTTCTTTCGAGTTCTATTGAATTTATGAGACTTTTCTTCAGTGAGACTCATCGGATTTTTGAGATGTTTTTGTTCCGGAGTGAGTATTGTTTTTGATCAGGAGTGAAATTAAAACATTTCTTGAATTAAAGCCATTTGAAAGGGTATGCCTGTTTTTCACCTCTGCCATCGAAGGTCTTCAAAGGTTATGTTTTGACCCCTGTTTGTTTATGGGCAGGGATAGCTCAAAAAGTTGTGGACAGATTGGG
Source organism: Eptatretus burgeri (assembly GCF_056783735.1). Lineage (NCBI taxonomy): Eukaryota > Metazoa > Chordata > Myxini > Myxiniformes > Myxinidae > Eptatretus > Eptatretus burgeri. The sequence continues at coordinate 101,093,609 of NC_140969.1, forward strand.
TGTGTGACAAGGAAGAATTGATTCGATTTCGGTGAAGATCCATATCCGTATCCGAATATAACAATTGATTAAGTAATTCTTCACCATTGAGAGATTGAGCCGAAAACAATACGCAGCGCAGAAAAGCATGATATTTCAAAAAGTTTGTTTACGAATTATGATAAAACTCGGTGGATGAGTTGGGTGGATGACAATAACAAGCCTATTAGGTTTTGGTTCAGCTCCAGATCCAGATCTGGCCTTTCGGTAGAATCCAAAACGTAAACTGTTCACAGGTTATCCATTCTGGGAATCCTGAGGCATCAATTTTGCAAAGGCTGTGTGCACATGACAAAGATTTCCCCTTCATGTCCATTCATGGAGTCAAACCCCACGATGTCAGTCTCAGGATAAGAGATCAGGACCATCTGTCTGGACATATCTTGAGCTTTTGATACAGTCTGGCATCCTGCCTTGCTCTCCAAACTCTGTCCTTGGCATTCAAGGTCAATTCCACTCTTGGATTACTGACTTCCTCTCCTCTCATAGCCAATGTGTGGCCCTCAACAGAACCCTTTGTTCTCCTCTCCCTATCAGGGCTGGATTATCCCAAGGCAAGTTTTGAGGCCCCATCTTATTCATAATCTTCATCAATTATCTCACTGACTCTCTGGAAATCCTCTTTATCTCTTTGATGATGTCTCCACTCTTTTCTGTGATATACCTCATCCTTATTGCAGACAGGTGGTGACCTCTTCCCTCTGCTCAGACCTTGACAACCTGGTCAAACACTTGGAATATGTCTTTCAATCCTGGGAAATTTCTCTCTCTCTCTCTCTCTCTCTCTCTCTCTCTCTCTCTCTCTCTCTCTCTCTCTCTCTCTCTCTCTCTCTCTCTCTCTCTCTCTCTCTCTGTCTCTGTCTCTGTCTCTGTCTCTGTCTCTGTCTCTGTCTCTGTCTCTGTCTCTGTCTCTGTCTCTGTCTCTGTCTCTGTCTCTGTCTCTCTGTCTCTGTCTCTGTCTCTGTCTCTCTCTTTCTCTCTCTGGACCTTTTTCCATTCCCTGTGGCAAATCCTTCCATCTACTTTCTCACCAACCCTCTTGAAGGGGTTCAGTCACTTAATCTCAGCCATGATCTTTCTTGGGCAAGGTACATTTCAAAGTTGGCCTTCAAAACCAAATGCTGACTGGGAATCCTCCATCATTCAAAGTTCTTCCTTGGCACACCTGAGCTCCTATCCACCTACAAGACTTTCATCCACAGCTTGATGGAGTACGATTCTCCCCTTTTGGCTTGCTCCGCTGTCTTACACCTTGTTCTTCAACTTGATGCCGTGGAAACCAAGGCTTTCAAAATCATTGGAATCTCTTGCGATAAAACTGAGTCTACAGGCCTATTACTTCACCATCGCCGACAGGTCAGTAGTCTCTCTCTTTTTCTGCCTCATTTCTATTCTTGCACCTTCTACCTACTCCGTGCTGTGTCCCCCCCCCCCCCGCCCAGTTATCTGCAGGACAAACGCTCATTTATTCCTCTCTGTGCCTGCCTGTGGGACCACCTTCCACACTCTTTTCGATGTAATTCTTCCCTCTGGGTCTTCAAGATAGCTGTTTACCACCATCTCATGTCATCCCCATCAAAATCATGATCTTTTATATACCCATTAAACCACTACACCTTATATCCCAAAATATTCCTTACATATCCATAGAAGTTATCTTCATATTGTGTTTGTTCTCATTACGTTCTCCCTTGCCTCTCATCGTTTCCTGTATCCATCTACTTTCTCTCTCCACCCTGTTCTTGGTATTTACCCTTTCTCCTGCTGTTCTCTTTGTTATGATGTCTCTTGATCTGTTCTCCTTGCTAGCTCTTCCACGAGCCCAGACGGTGTGTAAAAAAAAATACAAATCATGAATCTAATGATTATGGGGAGAGGGAATACAATGAAGAACATAATCCCCCTGGCCAATCCCTTTGGGAAGTGGCCAGGGGGGGTTATTTTGTACACCGCTCCTTCAAATTCCATATCCAGGCATTGCATGACGTCATTGCCGGGCGGTGAGGGAAGGGAGTACTCGGTTTTTACTCCGTTTGTTTGTTTTCTTGTTGTCTTTCTTGTTTATTTGTTTGTTTTTGTCCAGGTGATATCTCAACCACCCTTTAATCTAGAAAGCTGAAATTTGAGGACAAAAGTGACGATGTGCTTTCGGGCCCTGTCACACCTTGGCGTTTTAGCCAGCGTATGGCAATGTATCAAAATGTATGTAAAACGCTGGCGTACGCTGAATTATTGATGTTTTTTTCCAGTTTTGGGCGTATTCATAACGAGTTGGACGTATGCATAACGTATTAGTAATGTACACAGAACGTTTCAATACCATATAGATAACTTATACCAACGAATGCTGAGCGTGTTGTCGGCGTTCACAACCTATGCCCAACGATAATCTAACTTATGCATAGCGCGGAAGCGTATTGCCGACGATCACGTGGCATAGCCTATTAAAAGGCTGTGGCTCGACGATTCAAATCATAACTGCACTAGACATTGAAGTGTCAAGCCGCTGTCACACCTTGACGTTTTAGCCAGCGTATGCCGACGTATGAAAAATTTGCTGAATACGCTGGCACACGTCGAATACGTTATGGGTAAGTTTTGTATACGTTAAGAGCATGCTGAAGCACGCTGGCATACTTCGTAGTACGCCGAGTACGTTGACAAATTTTGAGCATGTTGAAAATTTTTCGATGGATGCCAGCGTATGACTCACACGTTCCGCATACACTGGCATAAGTTGTAGGCACGTTACGCGATCGTTGACACACGTCGACACACGTTTCTTGTAAGTTACTCAAAAGTCGAAACACGTCGAGGTAATGTTTAGCGTACCCGAAACTTATTTCTAACCTATGAGTAACGTGCTTTGAACCTATGTGTAACGTATCTCCAACGCATATTCACGTATGTAGACGTATTTGATTGACGGCTTCCGGACGACCACAGAACTTACTGAACGTGTTTCTAACTTACAGCTACCGTATGATGGCGTATTGGCAGCGTTTAGGGGAATTGGTATATAAAAATTGGGTTCACAGGAGGAACCCGTCAGTGTTCCAGACTCCATGTTTTTTTTTGTTTTTTTTTCTTCGGCATGACAGTGATGTTGACACTTTGATTTCTAGTGCGGTTATGATTTAAATCGTTGAGTGGCAGCCTATTAATTATATTATATTATAACCGCACTAGAAATCGAAGTGTCAACATCACCGTCATGCCGAAGAAAAAAAAAAACATGGAGTCTGGAACACTGACGCTAAATATTACCTCGACGTGTTTCGACTTATGAGTAACTTACAAGTAACGTGTGTCGACGTGTGTCAACGATCGCGTAACGTGCCTACAACTTATGGCCAGCGTATGCGGAACGTGTGAGTCATACGCTGGCATACATCGAAAAATTTCAAGCATGGAAACTTACCCATAACGTATTCGACGTGTGCCAGCGTTTTAGACAATTTTTTCATTCGCCGGCATACGCTGTCTAAATCGTCAAGGTGTGACAGGGCCTTTAGCAAAAACAATTAATTATTTTTACTTTTTGATTAATCAATTCATTGATTAATTAGGTAATTATTATCGATTTATTAATTACTTATTTGTTTTATTTCTCATCCTGGCAATATATCGGGCACCTTTTGAGCTTGGAAGCTGAAATTTGGACATGACAGAGACAAAGTGATTGAGCTACAAAGGGTATTTTTTAATTTATTGATTAATAATTTAATTTTTCGATTAATTACCTAATTTTCAAAAAGTCACAGATTTGGATGAAATAATGGTGATTTAGGTATGCTATTCGCCAATTCGCCAATTTTTTTTTCGTCATCCAGATTATTTCAAAAAAGAAATGAATTATTTTACGATTTTTTTTATGTATCTTTTTAATTATGCAATTAATCGATTAATCAATCAATTATTGTACACCACTCCCTCCCAATTCTGTCTCGATGTGTTGCAAGGCGGCATCGCCAGGCGCCAAAGGTGCCCCGGAGGATTAATTATTGGGTGGTCACGAGACTACCGTTATTCTCAGGTTTTCCATCTGTCTGTATGTCTGTCTGTCTGTTTGTTTGTATGTAATGGACAGCTCTGGAGGCCAGAGGAGTCAACCGATTTTGATGAAACTTGACAGGTAGGTTCATACCAGTATATAGTTGTATGCTTTTGAGTACTGTTGCTATGGACACCACCGTTACCTTGCAACGGGACTGAATTTTTAGAAAAAAATCCGAATTTTTTTTTTCGAAAATCAAAAATCGTCTTCCGCGCTTTTATGCGCACTATAATCAACCTCTTTGTCAAAAATTTTCAGCCCGATCCGTCAAAAACTGTATGGCTAGTATGCAGTTGTATAGCGACCACCCTTGTCACCTACCGGCTGGTTTATTTATTTGGCGTGGGGGTGGTGCACTTTGAATATACCACTACTTGTTCTTATACTTATACATACGTTGAATTAAAAATACTTCTCATTGCATAATTCAAAACACCTCACTGCACTGGAAAACATGGGGACAGGAATACTGTACTGTAAATGTGATGTGGAACTGAATATAGACCCAACTCTCGTGTTACTAAAATCATGGGCTCTTCTATGATATAATCAGTCAAGCTGTGATTCTTTTTCTGTACTTCTACTTCCGCATGTACTGCGCTATGGGGTTGAAATAAACTACCTACGGCTTATATCTGTGTCTGGCTATGAGTTACAAACATAACATGGCCTAGTCAGCTTCATTCTTTCATGAACAACCACAGCACAGCGTAGACCAGGATTCCAAAGAAAACTGGCAACCTACAACAGCTGGGACATCGAACATCGAGCAGACTGGCAGCTCATCAGACGTGGCATCGATAATGGTGGCATTCACCGACATGATGGCAGCACAACAGCACCGTTGTAGCGACGAGATACGTCTGTTGCGTCAGGCGTTGCTTTCACCTCCTCAAATGCATCGACCATCGTACAAGAGCTCAATACTTCTTCCATCTGTGCTCAATGAAAACATTTCATGACGAGAGTTCAACTCCTGGAGGGAGTAATGGAATGACCACGCACTTGTCATTTTCCTGACGGATATGGCAGTGGAAGAACAACTCGCCACCCTGAGAAACTGTTTGAGCATCCAAATGTGATCCATGCTGAAGAACGCTGTGGAATTGACTCGTGATACCACTGTTGATGAAGTGATCACTGTCATCCATGTATACTTGCGGGCACAGCGTCATCAGATTCATGATCTGGTGGAGTTTTTCGAGCGCAAGCAGGAGGAAGGTGAGACATTTGTCTCATTCCTTTGTGCACTCCAGGAAATTGCAGCGAACTTTGACCTTGACAACATGACGGTCAATCACCATTTCATCATCCGGATTATCAACGGGATTCCCAATCCGGACATCCGTCGGAAACTGCTTGCAAAGCCGGACGTCGACCTTAAAACAGTCATTATTACATGCCGACAAGAGGAGGCAGGGGAAAAGGCTGACGTGATGGTTTCTGGCACTCACAGGACTAACCTGAAATCTGTCGCCAAGACAGTGCCTGGTTCAGCAGGCCAGCGGTATATCGACCCACACATGACAGCTGTCATTGTGGCAGATGTGGCGGCAGTCCACATTCTGACAGGACCAAGTGCCCTGCAAAGGGCAAGAAGTGTCAGCAATGTGGTATTTTTGGACATTTTTAAAAAGTGTGCCAGAAATCCAGAGGACAACAACATCCAAATCAGCCGTTTGTCACGTGGTGCTGGTAGCAGATACCACTCAGGTTAACCTGGACATCACACCGTGTATTCAGATCGACGTTTCAGATTTTGACAATGACCCCCTCAGACAAGTGATTTTCTGTCTGATACTGCAGTGGAAGTTATGGTTATTTGTCCTACGTATCTGAAGCTGATGTATATCGACATAGATAATCTCAACGATGTACCTGGTGATGTGAGAGTTACCGGTGCAGATGGTACCTCGACCTGGGAACAATCCACACGATCCTTCACAGACGTGATCCGACAACATCGGATAAAATGTACATGTGCAACGGTGTGCAGACATCATGCTTCGCTTACCAATGCCTACAAGACCGACATTTGTGTTTGTGCAAGAAGCAGACAACTGGGACAACCATGCATTCAGGACGGGTACTGGACGTCAATCCAGATACTGACCCATCGCCAGAGCTACGGACATGGCAGGTTACTGCCAGGCCACGGCAGACCTTGTGGCTGAATTCAGCGATGTGTTCCATGCCACGGTCCTACAACTGATGAACAGCACACTGATGATCATTTATCTCTACAATGATATGGTGCCGTCGCAGCGACAAAGGGCATGGCCAATCACACTCGCCTGGAGAGACGAGGTAAAATCCGAGTTTGATAGCATTGATAAAAAGGCATCATCGCACCAATGGGCAGTGAACCATCAGAGTGGTGCCATCTCCTGGTTGTCACACCCAAGGCTAACGGGAAGATTCGAATGTGTCGATTTCCGTAATCTTAACCGTTATGTCGAGCGACCCATACACCTTATGACAACGCCAGCAGAAGCAATATCACACATCTCCGCTTCCAGGTTCTTCAGAACAGCTGATGTGACCTACGGTAACTAGAAAACCCCCCTCGAGGAAAAGAGCTAGCTCACCACAGTCTTCAACACGCCATGGGGTAGATACAAATACCTACAGGTCCCCATGGGATTAAATGTGAGTGGTGATGAATATTGCTACCGTGGCAACATCACCCTAGATGGTCTACGCGACACTGTCAAAGTGGTCGATGACATCCTGATGTTTGAAATTTCGTTCCCCGAACATGTACAGCAGGTACGACAGTTCTTGATGTGCTGTCGCATGCACGGGATCATGTTGAATCCAGAGAGATTCCAGATTGCTGAGGCCCAGGTAGAGTTCTGCAGATATGTTGTTTTATGGAAAGGTATGGCTTCAGATCCTAATAACCTGAACACAATCGCAGATTTCCCTACTCCAACCAACATTGCAGATCTTCGCTTGTTTCTCGGTATGGTTCACCTGCTGGACAATTTTTTCCGGCAAACATTACCAGTGCATTGGAACTACTATGTGGACTGCTCAAGAAAGGATGTCTTCGACTGGACTAGTGATCATGACAAGGCGTTCAATGCCCTCAAAAGCATTCTTGTGTTACCACCAATCATGGCCCATTTTGATCCTCGGTCGCCCACCGTGCTTCAAACGGACGCATCACGGTTACATGGCCTTGGTTTTGCTCTGTTGCAGTTACATGGTGAGCATCATAGACTGGTGCAGTGTGGATCACGTCACCTTTCAGACACGGTGGTGATCAGATGCAGGAAATTATTGATACTTGTATAGATTGGGCAAAATAATGTCAGATGCAATTTAACCTGAGCAAGTGTAAGGCGTTGGAGATGGGAAAGAACAATGAAAATAGAGATCACAGGATGTAAGGGGTAATTTTGGAGCGTGTCACACAGGAGAAGGATCTGGGGGTGGTGATAGATATTGGAGGTAAGCAGGCAGCATAATGCCAGTCAGCTCTCGGTGAAGCAAGTCGTGTTTTAGGTTGTATAAGGAGGAGGATCAATTATAATTCAAAAGAGGTGGTGTTAACATTGTACAGGAATTTACTGAGGGCCACATCTAGAATATTGTGTGCAGTTTTGGTCACTACAACTCAGGAATGACATAGATGCCATAGAGAAGGTTCAGCGCAGGGCTACGAGATTGATTTGAGGCCGAGCTAGACTCAGCTGTGACGAGCGACTGAATGAGACAGGGCTTTGTACACGAGAAGGGAGGCGGTTACGAGGAGATACGATGGAGATGTTTAAGATAATGAAAGGTAGAGATAAAATTTGCGCAGATGAATTATTCAACAGAGTTGACAGTGTGAGAGTAAAGAAGAGATGAGTTAAGATGGTGGCAAGGCAGGGGATTTTCATTCAGAGAGTAGTTAATACATGGAATGGCCTCCCTGGAAGGTCATGGCAGCAGAAACAGGAGATAAGTTTAAATTAGAATCAGATAGGTAGCTTAAAGTTATGGAGATTGAGGGGTATAGGGATGTTGACAGGACTTTTAGGTAGCTTGAGCATTGATGGGTGATTGTGTGCATAGGTACGGGAGTGCTGTTGGTGGGGGTCTTATCAAGGGGTGTTGTGTGTTTTTTTTTTAACCAAGCCCATGCCCCCTCCCCTTTGGAGAAGAAGAAGAAGAAGAAGAAGAAGAAGAAGAAGAAGAAGAAGAAGAAGAAGAAGAAGAAGAAGAAAAAAATACAAAAACTTAAGATTAATTAATTAATTAATTTTTAAAACCACAAAATACACGATTTTAAAAAATAATAATAAATTTTGCATTTTCTTTTTTTGGATCTTGTGTTGATAAATTAGCGTGGTGTTGATGATGAATGAGGGGCTGAATGACCTCCACCTGTGTCTGATTTCCTTGTATTCCTTGTATTAAGCAGGGGAGGGAATGGGCTAAGTTGGTTTTGGGGGAAGGGAGAGACAATGGCCAAGAGCGATTTTAGGTCAAAATTATCATGTTACATAATAGATGCTTCTTAAAATCTGTTTATTGTCTGTTTGTTTTTGGGAATTTAACATAATGCAATATGTTGGTACCCATGTGATTGTTGATTAACAAATTTGAATTAATTAGTGAATGTTTAAATATTTCACTGACATTAACAAGCCATTCATTTAGCCTCACATTGTTCCTTTGGAAAACTTGCTGGTGATGTGAATTAAAATGAAATCTGACTAATTGCTAATTACTGACCTAAACAGCAGAGGGAATGTTTCACGTGCTGAAGCTGTTGAAGTTCTTAAGGGATGTTCACATGCTTATTCCATTCACCTTTTGACTTTGAAATACCCAGCATGCAAAACAAACAGGACATGGTCTCTGCTGTTGCCCTTTTGTTCTTCCCAAATTATTTCATTCATTGTCTCCCAATTAACTGTTTGCACTGCAGAGGGAGTCTTTTGTCCACATAGGGAGTCTTTTGTCCACATAGGGAGTCTTTTGTCCACATAGGGAGTCTTTTATCCACATATGGAGTCTTTTGTCCACATAGGGAGTCTTTTGTCCACAGAGGGAGCCTTTTGTCCATATAGGAAGCCTTTTGTTCACATAGGGAGCCTTTTGTCCACATAGGGAGCCTTTTATCCACATAGGGAGTCTTTTGTCCACATAGGGAGCCTTTTATCCACATAAGGAGTCTTTTGTCCACAGAGGGAGTCTTTTATCCACATGGGGAGCCTTTTATCCACATAGGGAGTCTTTTATCCACATGGGGAGCCTTTTGTTCACATAGGGAGCCTTTTGTCCACATAGGGAGCCTTTTATCCACATAGGGAGCCTTTTGTCCACATAGGGAGCCTTTTGTCCACATAGGGAGCCTTTTATCCACATAGGGAGCCTTTTGTCCACAGAGGGAGTCTTTTGTCCACATAGGGAGTCTTTTGTCCACATAGGGAGCCTTTTATCCACATAAGGAGTCTTTTGTCCACAGAGGGAGTCTTTTATCCACATGGGGAGCCTTTTATCCACATGGGGAGTCTTTTATCCACATGGGGAGCCTTTTGTTCACATAGGGAGCCTTTTGTCCACATAGGGAGCCTTTTATCCACATAGGGAGCCTTTTGTCCACATAGGGAGTCTTTTGTCCACATAGGAAGCCTTTTGTTCACATAGGGAGCCTTTTGTCCACATAGGGAGCCTTTTGTCCACATAGGGAGCCTTTTGTCCACATAGGGAGCCTTTTGTCCACATAGGGAGCCTTTTGTCCACATAGGGAGTCTTTTATCCACATAGGGAGTCTTTTGTCCACATAGGGAGTCTTTTGTCCACATAGGGAGCCTTTTATCCACATAAGGAGTCTTTTGTCCACATAGGGAGTCTTTTTTCCACATGGGGAGCCTTTTATCCACATAGGGAGTCTTTTGTCCACATGGGGAGCCTTTTATCCATATAGGGAGTCTTTTGTCCACAGAGGAGTCTTTTATCCACATGGGGAGCCTTTTGTCCACATAGGGAGTCTTTTATCCACATGGGGAGCCTTTTATCCACATCAGGAGCCTTTTGTCCACATGGGGAGCCTTTTATCCACATAGGGAGTCTTTTGTCCACATGGGGAGCCTTTTTTGTCCACATGGGGAGCCTTTTATCCACATAGGGAGTCTTTTGTCCACATAGGGAGCCTTTTATCCACATAGGGAGTCTTTTATCCACATAGGGAGTCTTTTATCCACATGGGGAGCCTTTTATCCACATAGGGAGCCTTTTATCCACATAGGGAGCCTTTTATCCACATAGGGAGCCTTTTATCCACATAGGGAGTCTTTTATCCACATGGGGAGCCTTTTTTGTCCACATAGGGAGTCTTTTATCCACATGGGGAGCCTTTTTTGTCCACATGGGGAGCCTTTTATCCACATAGGGAGTCTTTTGTCCACATAGGGAGCCTTTTAGCCACATAGCGAGTCTTTTATCCACATGGGGAGTCGTTTGTCCACATAGGGACTCTTTTGTCCACATAGGGAGCCTTTTATCCACATAGGGAGCCTTTTATCCACATGGGGAGTCGTTTGTCCACATGGGGAGTCTTTTGTCCACATAGAGAGTCTTTTGTCCACATAGGGAGCTTTTTATCCACATGGGGAGCCTTTTATCCACATGTGGAGTCTTTTATCCACATAGGGAGTCTTTTTTTCCACATAGGGAGTCTTTTTTCCACATTGGGAGTCTTTTGTCCACATAGGGAGTCTTTTATCCACATAGGGAGTCTTTTGTCCACATAGGTAGTTTTTTATCCACATAGGGAGCCTTTTGTCCACATAGGAAGTCTGTTTTTCCAAATGGGGAGCCGTTTGTCCACATGGGGAGCCTTTTATCCTTCACCATCTATGTATCATCGTCGTCATTATCACGAATGTACCCAACTCTTCACAGAGTATCAGTGTTGATGAAGCACCCATTTGGCAAGGGCTTTCTTCAGGGTGCTAGCGATAACTTTCTTTCTCTTCGCGAAAGACACCATGTGGTCTTTAGCACGTATACCAACTCGTGCTGGCAGCTGGGTGCTCCGTCTTAACGTCCTTCCGTGGGACTGCATACACATCGATGCCTCACCCTGCCTGCGAAACACCAAGATGACAGTTTGTAGCTGGGTCGGGATTCAAACCCATGCGAGACAACCGAGAGGCTAGTGTGCGTCCCTTTAAGCTATCGTGCCAGTGCATGGGTCGGCATCAGTGAAGGTTTTAGAATATCAGGGATTGTTTCAGAGAAACATGAAGAATCACACATTATAAACATGCCAATAAAAACAACTCATGAGTGACCAACGGTGAGGAGTGGCATGGACATACAGGACCGCTTACCACACACACACACACACACACACACACACACACACACACACACACACACACACACACACACACACACACACACACACACACACACACACACACGATCATGTAAATTCCCCCAAAGTGAAATTTAAATCTATGCTTCAAAAAACGATTTTTAGAACATCACAATGGATCAGTTGGCAGTTTACTCACAGTACACATGTCCAGCTTGAGTTGGATTTCCCAGTGGATTTTAATCTTGCTGCAAACTGCCCATTCTGTTGACGCTGGAAAGACGTAGCAACGTTTTTCAGAAGGAATTCACATTTCAAGTGTTTCATTGCCATTTGCTTGTGGATTATTTTGAACATAAGTGTGGGTAGGTTGATTGTATGTTAAATACCTCCCGAGCTCTATCTTCCGGCATGTACTCCCATCAAAAAAGCTAAAACCCATGTTTTTATTGATTTATTTAATATATATGTTTTTTTTTATTATAGCGACACAGTCAAGGCTCATGGAAGAGCTAATCCACTGGACGGATCAGGACGTGACGAGGAGTTATGTATCCCACTGATAGGCCGGATCTGGAGCTAGACTTCAACCAAAATCTCATCTCCTTGTTCTTGTCACCGACAGTACCCAACTTCTCCACCAATTTTCATCCGAATCCATCCATAACTTTTTCAGATATCATACTAACTAACGTTTTGGGCTCTATCTCTCAATAGTGAAGAACCACTGAAAACATTCTCTAATCCAGATCCACATCTTCACCAAAATTGAATCAGTTCTTCCTTGTCGCACACCCAACCTGTCCACCACGTTTTGGCTGAATCCGTCCATAACCTTTTGAGATTCCTCCTCGCAGACAAACAAACAGACAAACAGGGATGAAAACATAACCTCTGTCCACCTTCGACGGCAGAGGTAGAGATCGAAAGTCATAAGCGCTGCATATTGATAAAGGCATGGCAACTGCTTTTCAACCCCAACATGTAACTTCTTCCCACCTCTAACATAGTGGCACACCAAAAATCACACAATTTAACCTCACGACACCACCACTCGTCTGTCGTAAAAACCCTCCAACGACCACACTTCCACCACTGTGTGTCCTCTCAATGCTTGGCACGACGAGGACCCTGCATTATCTAATAACTCGTGACAGTGATCAAACGAACATTGTCACTTTCAATTATAGTTATGACTTTACAACTGTATCACAAGTAGGTAAGCATGCAAGAAAACAGGAAATAAATAAAAGAATAGTTATTAGGTTATTTCTCCGAATTAAGCTCGTAGAGTGGGTCCGTCTGTGCGTATGTACGTGCGTTAACATTTTACTAAAACCTCTTCCAATCACAAACTACCTGACCAATATGGCCAAAATTTGGTACGATGCATGAGGAGAGCAAGGTCTCATGAGGTTGTGCTCCACATCCGGATACACGCCCTAAAAAGGGGGTTTTGCCCCAAATATTGGTATTTTAATCAAACATATTCTCAGAAACAGCCAGGCAGATCCGGACCATGCCCTGACCTTAAGTTGTGCTCCTCTTGGCCATATTTCCCCAAGAAAGGGGGCCACAGGACCCCCCCCCCCGAATCCCTCGTTTTCACAAAAACGTCTTTTCTACAACTACCTGAGTGATGCAGACCAAATTTGGTACAATGCATCAAGACAGTAAGATCTCATGGGATTGTGCTCCCCATCTGGATCCACCCATTTAAAGGGCGATTTTGCCACGAATATTGGTGTTTCATTTAAAAAATCTTCTCAGATACCAACAACTAGATCCAGACCAAACTGGCCATGCGGCATCATGACTGTGCCCCAACCTTAAGTGTACTCCCCATCCGGATCCACCAATTTGAAGGGGGTTAAAGGGTCCTTTTGCCGCGAATATTGGTATTTCAATGAGAAATCTTTTCAGAAGCTGAAACCGGATCCAAAAAAAACTGGCCAAGCGGCATCGTGACCATGCCATAACCATAAATTGTGTTCCTCATGGCCGTACCTCCCCTGGAAAGGGGGCCACAGCCTCCCTCCCCTTATCCCTCACATTCACTGAAACATATTTTCCTCACAAACGACATGACCGATATGGACAAAATTTGGTACGACACATCAGAACATGGTGTTGTGCTCCCCATCCGGATCCACCCATAAATGAGGCTGTAAAGGGGTGGGTGGGGGGGTGGGAGGTTCGCCTCAAATTCAGGTAATTTATTTAAAATTATTCTCAGAAACCGATGGCCAAATTCAGACCAAACTCTTCATGAAACATGAGGACCATGCCATGCCATTTCCTTAAGTTGTGCTCCCCATGACTGTACCACTTCAGGAAGGGGAGCCATGACCCCTTCCTCCTTGTCCCTCATTTGTACCCCGCCTATTGGTAAAATAACCCTCATTCCCCGTGGGGCTATTTTTTAAGAGTATGAAAACAATTCGAGAGCACAACCAGTTATGGGGGCAGATCCAGGATGTTATTTATGGAAGGGGTTGTTCACTACTCCACCCCTTCCAATGTCCAAGTGTTCAAAATGTCCAAGGAGGGGTGTATACAGGATATCCAAAAAGACAAATCCACAAATACGTCCATCGTCAAAGTCCAGGATATTCACAATGACTTTGAATATTCGAACGTTCTCTGATTAGCTTACTTCTTTGTTTGTAAGCAGCACAAGGCTGCGGAGTAGCATTATTGGCTGAAGGCACGGCTGTTCTGCTGTTGCAATGCCCTCTGCTGGTTTGGACAGGAATTTGTAATTTGTTCAGGGTGCTGGCGATAGCTCGCCTGCTCTTCATGAAGGACACTGTGTTGGATATTTAACGTCCACGAATGATTGCCAGCAGATGGGATGCCCAGTTGAACGTCCTTCCAAGGGACGGCACAGACATTGATGAATCACCCTCCCTGTGAAACACCAGGATGACAGTTTAGAGCTGGGTTGGGATTGAAACCCTGGCTAGACTGCTTCGAGGAGAGTGCACATACCTCGAGGCTATCCTATCAGCCCTATCATTGGCTGAATTTGCTACACACATGTAGCTTAGTATTCCATGCCACACAGTCTCATGTGGCACTCATTATAATGAAGTCAATGAGGATCGATTGTAGGAACAAGCCTGGTGTTGGCTTAACAGTTAAGGTATATCGTTTAAGATCTTCGGATCTTGAGTTTGAACCCCTGTCGGCTGTCGAATTAACACCAGGTGGGGTTGACTCAGCCTTGTCTTCCTTCTGAGGTTGCCAAAATGAGTACCAGTGTGCTGATAGATAGAGGGCACTGCATCAGTAGCACAGCTGTGTCCCCAGAAAATGATGCAACCAGCAGCCACTGGCTGCACACGATAGTTAGTTCGTGTAGGAACAATCCCAACATCCTTTTGACCAGCAGTCGCTCATAACGTGCCCTGTTCTGATAGCAAAGCAATTTGCTAAGGATTATGTAGCACTTTAAATTTCGATAATTAGTCAGAATGTGGTCAAGTTAAACGAGACTGAAGTTTCCATCCCGTAAACAATTTTAAAAGGTTTGTCTTCATTAAGTCGTAACAAGACACAGTGTTGCCTAAATGTACAAAAGATAAGGTGCTAATTGGCCTGCTAAGATTAGGCATGGCTGAGTAACAGCAAATCCTTACCCCAGTTGCCCGATGCAATCTCGCAGGGCAGCAAGTCCATCGCAGCAGGTAACACAGCAAAGCAAAGAAACAAAACATGCGTAAAAACCGTACAGGTGTACACCGCCCAGTAAACCAAGGCGTTTGGGAAATGCAATTCAAGAGCTTCGTTCTTCTTACAATTAAGTGAATCGGCCTCGTTTGTCATAACGAAGTTTCTAAACGCATGACCGGCTCTCATTCACTTTAACTAACACACTAAACTAAAATTGCTTTCAAAAATATTTCTGGCAGGCTTCGCTAACTATAGATGGAATTTTCTCGGACAGTTAAATAAATTAGGGGAAGTTCTCCCAAGATGGGATCACAATTCCAGGATCACTGCTCACCTCTACTCATCCGTTCCTCTTTTTCCCCACCTGTGGACGGAGGTTGTCGCGACTTAGCCCCCCTCCTCAAGCAGGTTTTCCACCTTGTGCGAAAACCTGTCAAGGTAAAACAATGCCTCAAGAATGTCTATATCCGCTTTCAAAATTTTCACCTTTTGTTGCCTTACAGCCTGGAATTAAATTACGTTAAATCAGACTTTTTCCACCTTTATTTACACATCGTAACTCACAACTTCGAAGTGAAAAACAAGTTCTACAAATTTCAGAAAATTAACTAAAATACAAAACGAGAACGTCTTGGTTGGGTAAGTGTCCACCCCTCTTATAATGGCAATTGTAAATTATCTCAGGTGTAGACAATCATCTTCAAAATGACACTCCGAGTTAATTGGCCTCTACCTGTGTTAAATCGGAGTGATTCTGATTATTTCAGAATAAAATCAGCTGTTCCTGTAGGTTTCCTCTGCTGGGTAGTGCATTTCACAGCAAAGACTCAACCATGAGAACCAAGGAGCTTTCAAAAGACATCCGGGATAAAGTTGTGGAAAGGCACAGATCAGGGGATGGGTAAAACAATATTTGAAAGGCCTTGAATATCCCTTGGAGTAGATTCAAGACAATCTTTAAGAAGTGGAAGGCGTATGGTACCACCAAGACCCTGATTAGATCAGGCCGTCCCTCCAAACTGGATGACCAAGCAAGGAGGAAACTGATCAGAAGCCACCAAGAGGCCAACGGCAACTTTTATCGAGTCACATGCCTTTATGGCAAAGACTGGTCACTGTGTGCATGTGACAATAATATCCCAAGCACTCCACAAGTGTAGCATGTATGGTAGGGTGGCAAGAAGGAAGCCATCGCTCAAAAAAGCCCACCTTGAGTCATATTTGAGGTATTAAAAAAGCCATTCCAGAGATTCGGAAGCTATGTGGAAACAGGTTTTGTGGTCTGACAGAACCAAGATGGAACTTTTTGGCCGAAATACAAAACTTTATGTTTGGCGCAAATCCAACAGAGCACATCACCCAAAGAACACCATCCCGACTGTGAAGCATGGTGGTGGCAGCATCATGTGATGGGGATGTTTCTCATCAGCAGGGTTGGAGCACTTGTCAGGATAGAAGGGAAAATGGATGGAGCAAAATACAGAAAAATCCTCAAAAAAAACCTGCTGCCATCTGCAAGAAAGCTGAAATTGGGATGGAAGTTCATCTTTCAGCATGACAATGACCCGAAGCACACAGCCAAAGCTACACTGGTGTGGCGAAGGAACAAAAGGAGAAATGTCCTTGAGTGGCCCCATGCAACTTGGCTTGAACAGTTTTGTCCAGAAGAATGGACAAATATTGTCCAATCAAGGTGTGCAAAGTTGGTAGAGACCTATCAAAACAGACTCACAGCTTTAATTGCTGTCAAAGGTGCTTCCACCAACTGTTAACTCAGAGGGGATGGACATTTATCCAACCAAGATATTGTAGTTTTGAATTTTTTCCTAATTTTCTGAAATTTATCGAATTTGTTTTTCATTTGGAAGTTGTGGGTTATGATGTGTAAATAAAGGTGGTAAAAGTATAATTTAATGTCATTTAATTCCAGGCTAGAATGTAGGTGAACAGGGATTCTTGATTTTGGTGGTTTTACCAGAAGGGGGTTGCTGGCGGAGCTTGAGCACCCTGCGAAAATATGGGCGGGACAGATAGCAGACAAAGCAGGGGTGGGGAGGTCGAGGCTGGAGAGGAGACGGTGGAAGACAGAAAGACCACCGACCTTCCTGTGGTGAGAGAGTGAGAGACCCAAAGATTCAGCCTCACTGCGGGAGATACCAATGACCCTAAATGCCTTGGTTTCCACAGCATGAAGACCTTGAGGCATTCTGGACTAATTGTGTCCCTGACAAACCAATATATCCAACCTCCCCCTACCTACCACCTGCCCACTCCCGTAAGGAGCGGATGTTTCTCGTACCATCAAATTTCTTCCAATTGCAGTGATTGTTAAAGACATAGTTGGACAGATAAAGAAGTTAGCGTAAAATGAGACCGGAACTTAAGAAGAGGTTAAACAAGTGACGGGAAACATGAGGTTGTACGTGATCACGTTATTGAAGTGATAATCTAGGAATACAAATTTGCAGTTCTGTGTTAAATATCTCTTATTATGGATGAACAGAGCAACAATTGACACGAAGATTTGATGTGTTCCAACACGGCATTACGCTCTCAATATAATTAACAGGATTTGTCGTCTTGATAACCGGAACGTGTACCGTGTGATGGATTGTTCTTTGAGCACAGCACCATTTGAGCTCGAAATATCACAAAGGGGGACAATGTACATCTCCACTGTTATTTGTCCTCATGTTTGTAACTGTCCGTGTAAGTGCAGATATCTGTCTTTGCCAGTTTGATTTACTCAGGGCAGCAGGGGTTAAAGTAAGCAGCATTCCTTCCACAATGCAGAGACATTTATTGAAGACCTTTAATATTTAGTGAAACTTTACACGGGGTGATTGTCTTTATCAGCTCAGAAGTTGCACCTGAGTGATGGGGAAGCATCCATGTTTTACCAAATTGCGTGACCGACTTGTACATGTCAGACATGACGGTAACGCCGTCTCGGATTGGTTCTCTCTCATTGGTTCATTTACTCAACCGATGATAAACTGGAAACACCTGCATCATCATCATCATCATCCCCTGATCCCCACATAAGTTTTATCTAAGTGTTTTCGGACGTTTACCTGTATATCCTATTACTCAGCGTCATTCTCCTTGTCACTTTACCTTGGCAGACCCTGAAGGACCTTCGAGGTACGGCACGGAGGGACTTCTACCGTGAGGCCGAGTTACTCACAAACCTGCAGCACTCGCACATTGTACGCTTTTATGGGATCTGCGTTGAGGGAAAACCACTCATAATGCTGTTCGAGTATATGAAGCATGGAGACCTCAACAGGTTTCTACGGTAAGCCGCAAGTGAAATGGAGACATTGTAAAGTCCCATTTTGGGAGTCCTGTTTGTTGAATGTTTTCTTTAAAATGCATTGTTTACTCATGTTTTGTTTGTTGATAAGCGAAGGTTGTCATTGAATCATTAAGATTATTGGTCAGGGAAGGTGTAAACACAATTAGGTAAGGTTTCGATCGAGGTCATTGGTGACCCAAAGGCTCCTCTTCCCACCAGCTTCCACCACTTGGACAGGAGGGTGCGCCACCGTTACCCCCAGATCAACTGTCATTGATCTCTTACCCCCACTAAACTGGTACTCGATGTACCCACCTGATCTCTTTAAACGGTGACAGGTTGAGTTGAACCGTCAGGTGATAGTTTGGCACCGCTGGGGTTTGAATTCAGGGCCCTATGATCCGAAGCCAACCACCTTGATGGTTGAAGCCATCATCGAGCTGTAAACACATAAAACAACTCAAAATAACGTGAAATTGCTTTCCATGTGAATGATCATGCCAATATGCTACTGTCTGCCATATGCAAGGTACCTCGATGTACATAACCAATCGGTGGTCGTCTTCAGACAGTCTGATGGGGGCAGGACCTTATTATTTATTTATTTATTTATTTATTTATTTTTAGAGACACAGCATTCAATCACTCATATAAACAACTGTGAAAATAAATTGCACAATCTGCTTAGCATATCCCCTGAGAAAAAGCAATCTTTAAGATGCTCCGCAGCACTAACGTGGTCTTTAGTAATGGGATCTGCATAATTCACCAACGCACGATTTCATGCAAGTCATTGGTGTGTTATTGTAATTGCTTTTTATAATCATATCATTCATTCATTCATGCGAATCATAAACAGTTTGGTTTGCATTATTGCTGGGAGTGCAGCCACACTGCTGATGCAGTGCCCCATGTAGATTAGGTCAGGAATTTGCAATTTGTTCAGGGTCCTTGCGATAACTCGTCGACTCTTCGTGAAGACTCCGTAGAATGTTGAACGTCCACCTACGGCCAGTGCAGGCCGGCAGACAGGTCCTCTGGCTTAACATCCATCTGACGGACGGTAGACACATTGATGTCTCGCCCTGCATGCGAAACACCAGGATGAGAGTTTTTTGCTGGGTTGAGATTCCAACCTTGGCTCGACTGTTCAGAGGCGAGTCCACACACCTCCAGGAGTCTAGGTTCTCCTGCCATCCCACACTTGATAATTCAGATGATAATTATGTTCTGAGTCTGTTAAACATTTGCAGTTGTTTTGTCAAATACATTGGGAGCTCTTCGATGAATATTTTTTATTTCTTGCTGCAGTTGCCATAGTCCTGACATACCTTTCCTCACCGAGTCACCAGGACATGACCGAGCGAGCGAACTGAGCCTCTCCCAAATGCTGTACATTGCAGTGCAGGTAAGATCAGTACATAATCATGGAAGTTCACTCATTCTTGCATATGATGTGTGTAGCAAGGCTCTTTGTGGGGGGTTAGGGGGGGAATGTGTGCCTTTCAAACGGTTTGTTCCTGTGCAGCACAAGGCTGCAGGATCGTCTCATAGGCTGAGCGTGTGGCTGCGCTACTGATGCAGTAATTTGTAATTTGTTCAGGGTGCCGGCGATAGCTCGCCTACTCTTCGCGAAGTACACCGTGGGATCTTTAACGTCGATCAACGAATGCTGGCAGACAGGTTTCCAGTTTAATGTCTATCAGAGGGACGACGCAGACATCGATGAATCACCTTCACTCCCTGTGAAACACCTGGATGACAGTTTAGAGCTGTCAGGATTCATTCCCAGGCTCGACAGCTTCGAGGTTTGTGTGCCTACCTCTCGGCCATCCTATCAGCCCTGCCCTTAAAATTCTGGGACAGGATTCCAAAGAGGCAGGAGAGATTAACAGTCTAAATAATCACCAAAAAAAAAACAATAAGTTGAAAGAAAAGACTAAAGATAACGTTTACTTGACGGCACCTGATTTATACATACCAGAGAAATAACAATGAAGCAGTTGCCATCATGTTGCCTATTAACATCATTTATGGAGTGATCGGGTGAGCGTGAGTGTGTCAAGTGATGTTGCTACATATGAATGCTGCAAATGAAATCATTTGAATGCGTTTTAGAGCATGTTGGACCAAGTAGGCCGTGCCATGCCAAGGTATCAGGGCTCAGCCTCACTCCAGGCGCACAGGCCGAGTTGAAGGATGTGTCGATACGGTGTTGGCATCTTTCTTGTTGCCATTGTGGACACTACCCGCATGCCTTCTATGCCGGAACAGTTTGATTCCATTGCGTTTGATGTGCAAGAGATGTTAATTTGAAACTGAATTTGTTTTCTCAAAATCATCTCAAATTTATTGTTCAACAACAAAATATCCATTGTAAAATGTCTTGGAGATCCTTCCTTACAAGTTGATGTCCAAGTTTATAATGATTTATTTTGTCACAATGAAAGAGATTTGTGTGGAGGATTATTTTAAGCTCGATGACGTTGGAAAATATCAGAAGGAAAAAGAGAGAAGATGCCCCAGTAATTTAGAAAACAAGTGCAAGAAGTGGGGCCCTTAATGAACATGGGCAATGAACTACCAGTCGTGCAGCAAATATTGAGGAATTTGAGGTGTAAGTGTATCCACCAAAAAGGCAAGAAGGCAACCACCTCCTCCAACGTATTAAATGGCCCGATGGATACAACGCTAGATATTTGAACACCCCTCCACCGAATTGGTATGCTGGCGGTGCCGGAGGCATTGCTTTATACCCATGACGTCATATGTAGGAGTCAAAACATCACCCTCCGACCCCCTTGCCATCATTGAATGAATGGTGTGAAACTCAGGACAGGTGTTAGTCCTTTTTTATGTACTTTATAGCCATTGTTACATGTTCTCCCGAGCAATGGGGGAGTTTCTTTTTGCCACAGGAGTTATTTTTTGGAAAAGCTAAAAAATGTTTTGACTTCACATGGAATTAAATTGAATTGATACTGCCTTCGCATTGGCATAACCACTCTCCAGGTGCCGGCACAGTTGTCTTGACCCAAGTGTCGAGATGCAACATCTTGCACAATTTCTCGAGATTTGAATGCAAACAAAAAGGTGAAAAAGGAGACTGTTCTCTTGAAGGACCATCTTCATATTTATGTGCGCAGGAGGATGATGAGCAGAGAGAAGGAATGGGCCCGAGGGGATGGGGGGGGGTGGGGGAAGAGGAGACGGGGGAGTGGAGTACATTCTGGCAAAAGTTAATTGAAAAGATACGAAGAGAAAAAGGGTGGGTGAGGGGACATTGCGATGAAGATATGGATGCATGGGAGGAGGGACAATAAAAGTCAAAGTAGGTTTGGAGAAGATAGGGACATATGGTAAAAAAATATATATATATATATATATATATATATATATATATATATATTTCCTTAATGGCAGAGCGGAGATATTTTGACGTCGTAACTTTTTTTCTAGGAGGAATTTTCAAAATCGGAGATGGTTACTGTCTGTGCAGGGTATTTTTACATGTACATGCCAAGTTTCAGGAAGTTTCGATGAAAACTGTGGGCTGTGAAACAAACTAGTTTCGGAGATAATGGTATAGGCGATTTCCATTAGTGGCGATATTATGATGTTACCTTTTTTCCTTGGAAGAATTTCCAAAATCGGAGATGGTTACTGCCTGTGCGTGGGCTTTGTGCATATACATGGCAAGTTTCATGAAGATCCGATGAAAACTCTGGGTTGTGAAACAAAAAATGTCAAAAAATAGGAATGACGTCATAAAAATTGATATGACGTCATAGTGATGCATATGTGCAGTAATTCATCTCTGCTAATGCCCTGTTCGATTCCCGCAAACAGAATTCAAAAAGCTTGCCGAGTTTGAGATTTTTTTTAGGCGATTTCCATTAGCGGAGATATTTTGATGTCATAACTTTTTTTCTAGGAGGAATTTTCAAATTCGGAGATGGTTACTGTCTACACGCAGGGTATTTTATATATATATATATATATATATATATATATATATATATATATATGTATATATATATATATATATATATATATATATATATATATATATATATATATATATATATATATATATATATACGTCAAGTTTCAGGAAGTTTCGATGAAAACTGTAGGCTGTGAAACAAAAACAAAAAATGTCAAAAAAACAGGAATGACGTCATATTAATTTTTATGACGTCATATTGATGTATCATATGTGTGGTAATTCATCTCTGCTAATTCCCTGTTTGATTCCCGCAAACAGAATTCAAAAATCTTGCCTAGTTTCGGAGATAATTTTTTTCCGATTTCCATTAGGGAGATATTTTGACATCATAACTTTTTTTCTAGGAGGAATTTTCAAAATCGGAGATAGTTACTGTCTGCGCAGGGTATTTTTACATATATACGCCAAGTTTCAGGAAGTTTCGATGAAAACTAGGCTGTGAAACAAAAAAGACCACAAGAACAACAACGTGATAAATACTTAGAGATCCTCCACGAGGACCTAAAAAGTCCATAAGAAGAAGATGAAGAACAACAACGTGAGTAAAGCAGTAGTCACATTTGCTCTACGGCTAGGATACGGCGGCCGTACCCCCCCCTGAATTGACAGAAACGTGCGGCGGCCGCAGAGTTTCTGAGGTGGCCTCAGGGTGGCCCAACGCCATATGGCTATCTTTTACAGGCCATAGGGGTCTCCGTGGAATTAAAGCATGGAGTTATAACTTTTTTCATTTCTCGGTTAGCCGTAGCAATTCGACAAGCCGTAGTCATGATGTAGATGTGTTCCACGTCGACCGTACGTAAGGGCGTACGGTGGGCTTGCGTTATTCGTGCATTTTCCGTAGGCTCTTATCAATGAAAAATGAATTTTGCCAACCCCCAAAAAATTACGGCGGCCGCACTATTTCCACGTTCGCCTTAGGGCACCTTGAGGCTACCTTACGTCTGCCTTGAAAATTCTATGGCCGCCGCAGGGACGCCCTAAGGTCACCGTGCGACATCAAATCAAAGACCGTATGGCACCCCACGTTTTCGGTCTCCACAATTTCTAAATACCCCATGCGGCTCCCCGAAAAATAAAAACATATGTGACTGCTACATTGTGTGACCGTGGAAATACTGCGGCCGCGCTATAATTGCTAGTGGCCGTAGATTTTTTTTAGACCCTACGGCCGCCGAGCCAAATGTGACTGAAGCATAAGACTTCGAGATCCTCCACGAGGATCTAAAAATGATATTTTTATGAATTTCTGACCAAATGGGAGAAAATAAGGCTTGTAATATATAAATTTATAGGTTTTTCCGATGAGGAAATACGAAAATGTCACTTATGCAATAATTTGATGACTTTTCAAACACAATTTTTGAAAACAGCACAATATTTTGCTAACATTGAACTGTTTTTGACATTCTCAGATCAGCATAAGACCGAGATCACACCAGTGCCGCCAACAAAAGTTCATTAATGTTATCCTGCACGGATTCATCGGGTTGGATAGCATTCTTTATAGAGTTGTGTCGCTCGGTCAAACTGAATTTTTGAGTGCGGAATTTCCCTGCTCCATCCTTCACACGTCTTTGTTGGTGTATGTCTGGGGCTACAGTTAAGCGTAAATATGTCACTTCCGCGAAAAGTTCTTTCTCCGATAGTGTACTTAATAAGGCCTATGTCACATTTGCCACGGCGGCCGTGGGGTCTCCAAAATCTACGGCCACTAGCAATTATACGGCGGCCGCAGTATTTCCACGGTCACATAATGTAGCAGTCACATATGTTTTTATTTTTCGGGGAGCCACACGGGGTGTTTAGAAATTGTGGAGACCGAAAACATGGGGTTGCCATACGGTCTTTGATTTGATGTCACACGGTGACCTTAGGGCGTCCCTGCGGCGGGCATAGAATTTTCAAGGCAGATGCAAGGGAGCCTCAAGGTGACCGCAAGGCGACCGCAGGGATGCCCTAAGGCGAACGTGCAGCCAGACGGACGGTAACGAGTGGGTTCATTTTCATTTTTTTTTTTCTTACCAGTTTTTTTTTTTCGGCTTGTCGAATTGCTATGGCGAACGTACAAATGAAAAAAGTTATAACTCCGCGTTATAATTCCACGGCGACCCCTACGGCCTGGAAAAGATAGCCAAACGGCGTAGGGCCACCCTGAGGCCACCGCAGAAACTCTCCGGCCGCCGCACATTTCTGTCAATTCAGAGGGCGTACGGCCGCCGTATCCTCGCCGTAGAGCAAATGTGACTTAGGCCTAAATATTGACTGTCTGGGGTCAAAGGTCCTTTGTGCTTTTTGCAAGTTTGTATAGTATTCAATAGCTTAGTATTTTTTCTTTTTCTTCAAGTCTTCCTTTTTCCTTAGGACAAGTCCTTTTGATGCCCATACAGTCAAAATGAAATCTTTCTCCAGCTTTCTAACAGCAAGAGTCTGTTCTGATTTACGCGCCCATTTAAATCGTTCCTTTGTCTCTTCACGTGTCATCTCCATGAATGCTGAGTCGACCAAAAGCCCATTCGTGGCAATGATATTCTTCCTGGACATGGACATTACTGATTCTGTTCCTCCACTGACTTTTATTCGATGATCAAGACGGGATAATTCTGATTCACAACCTAAGTCTGTGACGGGGGCTAGTGCCATTTTCGAGTAGTTAGGAGAGGGCATATCCTCTGTTCCTTCTGCATTAGGTACCCCTGGTATTTCTGAGAATAATTTCATTTCAGAGAGCTGGCGATGCAAGGAATCGATGACTTCATCGACCACAGCAGCCAAAAGGCGTTCCTTCCCACTCCCATTCCTTGAAGTGTCACGGATTTCAGCCAGTTCGGGTAGTTTCCTCGCAAAAAAAAATCCTGCACTCCTCCCCAGTTTCTCTGTCGTTTTTTTTTTTTGAGGACTTTAGGTCCTCTTCAGTCTTTAAGGACTTTAAGTCTTTTTCATCCTTGTCATCAATGCCCAAAAGTTTCATCAATGGGAATATGATAATATTTCCCACTTGTTCATACACCTCGCAGCATTAAACGAACCAAGCACTTTGGACATACGTAGAGACACCAAGGACCAGCTTATTTGATTGAATGTCCACTACAGCATCGAAGAATTTCATGATGGATGTTCTCATTTTGAGAAACTGTTTAGCGATCTCGGCTATTCTCTCGAACCTATTCACAGTGAACCCTTTGAAGCCACAATGTTCAATACCGTTCTGCTCCATCCATTCCATGTATTTGGGGATACAACGACACAGTGAGACGCATGACTCGGACTCAGAAGTTTTGCGATTGCTATTTCGCCGAGCGTATGTACACTAGATCCGGGGGAACAAAATGCCTTTTCTCCAGCAGAAAGTTTCAGAAGATTCTGTACTCCAATCTTCTGTTCCAGATTTCGGAAAACCTTATCACATCCATGATCAATAACAAGTATCAAATCCGCTGAGAACTTCAGGATTTTTTTCTGAATCTCCACCCAAGTTCTCAAGCAGTACTTTGAAGTCCGCGGCTCTGTCCGTTATCCAGAAGTCTATTGCCGCTTTGATTTCATCTGGGGCTGAGTCCGTGAGCAGAGCCAGACAATTGAGTTTAAATTCGTATGCCTTGGCTCCATCCTGACCTGAATGACTGATACTTTCCGTGTATCCAGTTGTAAGAAATGTTCGCTCTCCGGGGCCAGAGACAGTGATATGATCGGCCTTAACGTCATTTTGTTTATTCCCTCCAGCTTTGGTCGTATCGTCCAGACCTACCGTTACAACTTTCTCGTCCTTATTCAGTAAATGTTCTGCTACTACTTTCAGATTGAGGTTACTTGCATCTTCCAGATACATTCGTATACATCTGCAGCTAGGAAAGACGTTTCTCAAGTCTCTGCAACTTTTTCGTTGATGTTTCTTTGAAGCTCCTGCTGAGTCAACAATGTGTTCTTCATCATCGCTACTATCCCCATCATCATCAAAAGATTCTGATTCTGATGACAAGTACCAGTCTTGATCAAAGACCATATTGGCAGTACGAATAATAATGCCAGCTATATCATTTTGACTCACTTTAAATTCAGAGAGACACTGAACTACACACACCATGAGCTTTTCATTGATAGTCTTGCGAGCAGTTCTGACATTGATTCTTGGAAATTTTGTAAGCTGGTCTTCTTCCATCTCTTCGTCCCTACGCGAACCCCTGGTTGAAGGCCTTGATGATGTCGGGGTATCTTATGATGGCATACTCATAGGTGGCAGTGAATCTTCATAAGTTTGATCGGATACTACTGGGTCCGCTACAGGTTCATGTGTTTCATCCATCTGGTGACCTTGCGATGAGTTCCTGTTTTTGTTTCTCAGCTTCATTGAGTTTTTTTTCTCCGCTGAATTATTCCTTGTTTCTTCTCGCTTCTTCTTTTTCTTCTAGTCTCCAGGTACTGTGTTGGTACAGATCGCCACGTACTCCCGATGACAATTATCTAAATAAAAGTTCTCATCATCCTGGGTCATTTTCACACCATATTGGTCTTCCAAACTCTTCTGCTGATCTCTAGCTTTTGATCTAATATCATATGCCTTCATTGTCATTCTATCAATAAATGATTTTGCCTTTTCACATCACGAATCTGTTTTCGGTTTACTTGAGAGCTTTCCTATTGGCCTGATCAGAGCTTTCCTATTGCCATGTCGTGAGCTTGCTTATTGGCATGTCGAGAGCTTGCTTATTGGCATGTTGAGAGCTTGCTTATTGGCATGTCGAGAGCTTGCTTATTGGCATGTCGAGAGCTTGCCTATTGGCAAGTCGTGAGCTTGCTTATTGGCATGTTGAGAGCTTGCCTATTGGCATGTCGAGAGCTTGCCTGTTGGCATGTTGAGAGCTTTCCTATTGGCCTGATCAGAGCTTGCCTAATGGCATGTCGAGAGCTTGTTTATTGGCATGTCGAGAGCTTGCCTATTGGCATGTTGAGAGCTTTCCTATTGGCATGTCGAGAGCTTGTTTATTGGCAAGTCGTGAGCTTGCTTATTGGCATGTTGAGAGCTTGCCTATTGGCATGTCGAAAGCTTGCCTATTGGCATGTTGAGAGCTTTCCTATTTGGCCTGATCAGAGCTTGCCTAATGGCATGTCGAGAGCTTGTTTAATGGCATGTCGAGAGTTTGCCTATTGGCATGTCAAGAGCTTGCTTATTGTCATGTTGAGAGCTTGCCTATTGGCATGTTGAGAGCTTGCTCATTGACATGTTGAGAGCTTGCTCATTGACATGTTGAGAGCTTGTTATTGGCTCGTTGAGAGCTTTCCTATTGCCATGTCGTGAGCTTGCTTATTGGCATGTTGAGAGCTTGCCTATTGGCATGTCGAGAGCTTGCCTATTGGCATGTTGAGAGCTTTCCTATTGGCCTGATCAGAGCTTGCCTAATGGCATGTCGAGAGCTTGTTTATTGGCATGTCGAGAGCTTGCCTATTGGCATGTTGAGAGCTTTCCTATTGGCCTGATCAGAGCTTGCCTATTGGCAAGTCGTAAGCTTGCTTATTGGCATGTTGAGAGCTTGCCTATTGGCATGTCGAGAGCTTGCCTATTGGCATGTTGAGAGCTTTCCTATTTGGCCTGATCAGATCTTGCCTAATGGCATGTCGAGAGCTTGTTTAATGGCATGTCGAGAGTTTGCCTATTGGCATGTCGTGAGCTTGCTTATTGGCATGTTGAGAGCTTTCCTATTGGCCTGATCAGAGCTTGCCTAATGGCATGTCGAGAGCTTGTTTATTGGCATGTCGAGAGTTTGCCCAATTACATTGTGACAACTTGCCTATTGGCATGGAGAGAGCTTTCCTCATGGCATGTCGAGAGCTTGCCGATTGGCATGTCGAGAGCTTGCCTATTGGCATGTCGTGAGCTTGCTTATTGGCATGTTGAGAGCTTTCCTATTGGCCTGATCAGAGCTTGCCTAATGGCATGTCGAGAGCTTGTTTATTGGCATGTCGAGAGTTTGCCCAATGACATTGTGACAGCTTGCCTATTGGCATGGAGAGAGCTTTCCTAATGGCATGTCGAGAGCTTGCCGATTGGCATGGAGAGAGCTTTCCTATTGGTATGTCGAGAGCTTGCCTATTGGCATGTCGAGAGCTTGCCTATTGGCATGTCGAGAGCTTGCCTATTGGCATGTTGAGAGCTTTCCTATTTGGCCTGATCAGAGCTTGCCTAATGGCATGTCGAGAGCTTGTTTAATGGCATGTCGAGAGTTTGCCTATTGGCATGTCGTGAGCTTGCTTATTGGCATGTTGAGAGCTTTCCTATTGGCCTGATCAGAGCTTGCCTAATGGCATGTCGAGAGCTTGTTTATTGGCATGTCGAGAGTTTGCCCAATTACATTGTGACAACTTGCCTATTGGTATGGAGAGAGCTTTCCTCATGGCATGTCGAGAGCTTGCCGATTGGCATGTCGAGAGCTTGCCTATTGGCATGTCGTGAGCTTGCTTATTGGCATGTTGAGAGCTTTCCTATTGGCCTGATCAGAGCTTGCCTAATGGCATGTCGAGAGCTTGTTTATTGGCATGTCGAGAGTTTGCCCAATGACATTGTGACAGCTTGCCTATTGGCATGGAGAGAGCTTTCCTAATGGCATGTCGAGAGCTTGCCGATTGGCATGGAGAGAGCTTTCCTATTGGTATGTCGAGAGCTTGCCTATTGGCATGTCAAGAGCTTGCCTATTGGCATGTCGAGAGCTTGCCTATTGGCATGTCAAGAGCTTGCCGATTGGCATGTCGAGAGCTTGCCTATTGGCATGTCGTGAGCTTTCCTATTGGCACGTCGAGAGCTTTCCTATTGGCCTGATCAGAGCTTGCCTAATGGCATGTCGAGAGCTTGCCCAATGATATTGTGACAGCTTGCCTATTGGCATGGAGAGAGCTTTCCTAATGGCATGTCGAGAGCTTGCCGATTGGCATGGAGAGAGCTTTCCTATTGGCATGTCGAGAGCTTGCCGATTGGCATGTCGAGAGCTTGCCTATTGGCATGTCGAGAGCTTGCCTATTGGCATGTCGAGAGCTTGCCTATTGGCATGTTGAGAGCTTGCCTATTGGCATGTCGAGAGCTTGCTTATTGGCATGTTGAGAGCTTGCTTATTGGTCTGTTGAGAGCTTGCTTATTGGCATGTTGAGAGCGAGTTTATTGGCATGTCGAGAGTTTGCCAAATGACATTGTGACAGCTTGCCTATTGGCATGGTGAGAGCTTGCTTATTGGCATGTTGAGAGCTTGCTCATTGGCCTGTTGAGAGCTTTCTTATTGGCATGTTGAGAGCTTGCCTATTGGCATGTTGAGAGCTTGCCTATTGGCATGTTGAGAGCTTTCCTATTGGCAGGTTGTGAGAGCTTACTTATTGGCATGGTGAGAGCTTTCTATTGGCATGTCGAGAGCTTGCCGATTGGCATGTTGAGAGCTTGCCAATTGGCATGTCGAGAGCTTGCTTATTGGCATGTTGAGAACTTGCCTATTGGCATGTCGAGAGCTTGCTTATTGGCATGTTGAGAGCTTGCTTATTGGCATGTCGAGAGCTTACTTATTGGCATGTTGAGAGCTTTGCTATTGGCATATCAAGGGCTTGCTTATTGGCCTGTTGAGAGCTTGCTTATTGGCATGCTGTGAGCTTGCTTATTGGCATGTTGAGAGCTTTCCTATTGGCGTGATCAGAGCTTGCCTAATGGCATGTCGAGAGCGAGTTTATTGGCATGTCGAGAGCTTGCCTATTGGCATGGTGAGAGCTTTCCTCATGGCATGTCGAGAGCTTGCTTATTGGCATGTTGAGAGCTTGCTTATTGTTATGTTGAGAGCTTGCCTATTGGCATGTTGAGAGCTTGCCTATTGGCATGTTGAGAGCTTGCCTATTGGCATGTAGAGACCTTGCCGATTGGCATGTCGAGAGCTTGCCTATTGGCATGTTGAGAGGTTGCTTATTGGCCTGTTGAGAGCTTGCTTATTGGCCTGTTGAGAGCTTGCTCATTGACATTGTTGAGAGCTTGCTTCTTGGCATGTTGAGAGCTTTCCTATTGGCATGTCAAGGGCTTGCCCATTGGCAGGTTGTGATAGCTTACTTATTGGCATGTCGAGAGCTTGCCGATTGGCATGTCGAGAGCTTGCCGATTGTCATGTCGAGAGCTTGCCGATTGGCATGTCGAGAGCTTGCCGATTGGCAAGTCAAGAGCTTGCCTATTGGCATGTCGAGAGCTTGCTGATTGGCATGTTGAGAACTTGCCTATTGGCATGTGGAGACCTTGCCAATTGGCATGTAGAGACCTTGCCAATTGGCATGTCGAGAGCTTGCCTATTGGCATGTCGAGAGCTTGCTTATTGGCATGTCGAGAGCTTGCCGATTGGCATGTCAAGAGCTTGCTGATTGGCATGTCGAGAGCTTTCCGATTGGCAGGTCGAGCTTGCCTATTGGCATGTCGAGAGCTTGCTGATTGGCATGTTGAGAACTTGCCTATTGGCATGTCGAGAGCTTGCTTATTGGCTTGTCGAGAGCTTCATTCTTGGCATGTTGAGGGCTTTCCTATTGGCATGTCGAGAGCTTGCTTATTGGCTTGTCGAGAGCTTCATTCTTGGCATGTTGAGGGCTTTCCTATTGGCATATCAAGGGCTTGCCCATTGGCAGGTTGTGAGAGCTTACTTATTGGCATGGTGAGAGCTTTCTATTGGCATGTCGAGAGCTTGTCGATTGGCAGGTCGAGAGCTTGCCGATTGGCAGGTCGAGAGCTTGCCTATTGGCATGTTGAGAACTTGCTTATTGGCATGTCGAGAGCTTGCTTATTGCCATGTCGAGAGCTTGTCGATTGGCAGGTCGAGAGCTTGCCGATTGCCATGTCGAGAGCTTGCCGATTGCCATGTCGAGAGCTTGTCGATTGGCAGGTCGAGAGCTTGCTTATTGGCATGTTGAGAGCTTGTCTATTAACATGTTGAGGGCTTGTCTCTCGAGGTGTGGAGAGCTTCCCAATTTTGATATTTTTATCCTAGTTGGCCCTCCACACATTCGTGATTCTTCATTGTGATTAAATCTATGAAAACATTTCTGAGCTCAACTCATGGCTAATGCTGGACCATAGTAATTCTCTATTTGTGGTATGTAAAGCTTTCCAAAGGCGGTGAGAACAGAAGGAAACTTCCTTTCAGTTGCCCAGGGCAAGTGGGCCTTGTAATAAAGCAAAGTAATTTTCAACTTCATCAATTTATTTTGCTGTTGTAAATCCCGTCGTGGCTTTGAAGCCTCACTTGCAGTTGTGGCAGAGTAGAGTAAATCCTGTTTTGCAAAATGTCTTTCGTTTACAACCAACCACTCCTTTATAATGAAGTAGTTATCATAACATTGTCTATATTGTTTATATGATGCAAAGTCAAGGCTCGTGGAAGAACTGGAGCAGAGAACGGATCAGGATGTCACAGAAAAGGAACAGTAGAAAGAGAGGGGGTTAAACACACCAACGGCAGGGTTGAGGGACAAAATAAAGGGAGACTTGGACAAATAAGGGATGTGGAGGATAATGAGGGGTAGGCGAGGGACAAAGTATGTAGAGGGCAGAGGACGCAAGACCAGAAAGGGGGTGGTAGAAGACAGAGAGACCACCAACCTGTCTGCGATGAGAAGGCCCATAGACTCGGCATCGTGCGAGATTCATCATATTACATCTAAATGCTTTATTTTTCACTTGTTTAAAATATGTTTTTGTTTTAATTCATTACTTTTGTTGTGACATGGAAGTTTTTAATTTTGCACATACAGTGAAACCTCTACCAAGTGGAAGGGAGAATCACAAATTATATCAAACAAATACATCGCATGTTTTATCTTTGTTTATTTTTTGTTTTGTTTTTTTACATAAAAACTACAACTGTCACAACTGATTCCACCTTCCTATGAAGTCTTTTTCACGAACCTGATGTTCGACTGAAACTGGTTACGGCTAGAATTTGTAATTTGTCCTATTTTACCGACTCTTTGTAAAAGACATTGCGAGATCGTTAAACTCCACCAACTAATGCTAGCACACGGAATACCCAGCTTATTGTCTATCCAAAGAATGGTGCGCTTTGTAATGCGAGCCCCTTCCTGTGAAATACCAATCTGACAGTTTATTAGTGAGTCAAGAATCAAGCCGAGAATAATCAGTTTCACGATAAGTGCGCCAAATGTGCACAAACACGAGAGTATAATGGTTAAAATTATCCGCCGTTAAACATTTTGGGCACTCCGGTGTGGGAGTTCCGGCCCTGAACTTTTACGGCAAATAACCTTCACCATTTTACACTCATGTTTGTATTATCTTGTGCTGGCAACTCAGACTGTGGGGTTTTTTTTTTTTGCTGGAAGTAGCAACTACTTTTACATCTGCACAATCCTGTCACAACATTTTGGCCACACTCCGTATGAGAGTGGCATGGGAGGGCATACTTAAAGTTGGAGGTGGCCTTCCTAACTTATGCTTCAGTCACATTTCGCTCGGCGGCCGTAGGGTCTAAAAAAATCTACGGCCACTAGCAATTATAGGGCGGCCGCAGTATTTCCACAGTCACACAATGTAGCAGTCACATATTTTTATTTTTCGGGGAGCCGCACGGGGTATTTAGAAATTGGGGAGACCGAAAACGTGGGGGTGCCGTACGGTCTTTGATTTGATGTCGCACGGTGACCTTAGGGCGTCCCTGCGGCGGCCTTAGAATTTTCAAGGCAGACGCAAGGCGACCGCAGGGGGACCGCAGGGGGCCCTAAGGCAAACGTGTGGCCAGACGGACGGTAACGAGTGGGTATATATACCAGTTCTTTTTCATATGTATATCATATCTCATATCTGTCATGTGGATATACAGATGGCGCTGGTTGTTCCTCAACGGCAGAGACTGGGCTACCTGCGCATGATAAGAATTCATTGATAAAATGATAAAATTCATGATAAAAAATTCATTTTTCATTGATAAGAGCCTACGGCAGCCGCACGAATAATGCAAGCCCACCGTACGCCCTACGTACGGTCGACGTGGAACACATATACGTCATGGCTATGGCTTGTCGAATTGCTACGGCCAACCTAGAAATAAAAAAGTTATAACTCCGCGCTTTAATTCCACGGAGACCTCTACGGCCTGTAAAAGATAGCCTTACGGCGTAGGGCCACCCTGAGGCCACCTCAGAAACTCTGCGGCCACCGCACGTTTCTGTCAATTCAGGGGGGGGAGGGGTACGGCCGCCGTATCTTAGCCGTAGAGCAAATGTGACTTGTGCTTTAGTTGAACTTCCCATGCACACCCACAGTATAACCACCACTTTTAAACTTGTTTAAATAATTTTCGATTTTCCACAAATATGCCGAGTCGATGCGTCCTTGGTGGTTGTAGTACTGCAAACCAAGATGGTTTCATGCTGCACCAAATGGCCAAAGAGCCTAATTTTGCCAGAAATTAGACGAGGTTTGTTTGAAATACCAGAGTGTGTATCGGGTCGAGAAAATGTTTGCTTTTGTGCTCAGAACATGTTACAGACAACAGACATGACTAGATCTTATGGTTTTCCACCATGATTTAGAGATGGTGCCATCCCCACGATGAAGCAGAAGAAAAAGCCATCGCTCAAAACTATGACACCATCTCTACCCACTACCAGCACATGTACACTGACGATTTGAGTGGTGAATCAAGCACCTGTGTGTCTGCCGATGACCGGTCTTTCCTTGCCACCACCCACCTCAATGCTGGGATATGGCACGGACACGACGGAGGGACACGGCACGGACACGACGGTGGGACATGACACAACACATCACAGACACGACGGTGGGACACAGCATGGACATGATGGGAGGACATAGTACGACACGGCATGGGCACTATGGTGGGACACAGCACTGGCACGACAGTGGGACATGGCACGACATGACTCGGCATGTACATGATGGCTGGACACAGCATGGACAAGACCACAGACATGACAGTGGAACACAGCACGGACATGACCACAGACACAAATGGCATCCCGGGAAAGTATGAAATTGGAAGATCCCAGAACATACGGGACACCTGGTCAACCTGCGACAGTGGAACAAAGCTTTTGTTAGCCATTTTGTCGGCAGTGTCTCTTGATACCCGATAAAATAGGTATGATGTGTTTTTTTTTTCAGATTTGCGATTTATAAAGGGGGTAATTTTGTGATTAAAAGTGAAAATCTTCTCCTTCATGCTTAGTATGCCCTTGTCCGTGTTGTGCCGTGCTGTTGCATGTTTCTGCTGCAGTAGTCTAACTGATTTATGATTTTATACAAATCCTTTATAAACCATCAAGAGAACATGAAAACAAAACCTACCAATCTGTAGTGAACATGCAACCGGCGTTTTCATCTTCACCAACTCCTCCATTGCCACCTTCTTCCTCTGAATCACTCGCATAAGGTTCGAAACGATTCGGCACAATAATTCCCCTGAAAGCGTTTCCATCACTAATTTTGTCTCCAATGGTTTCTTCAAAATCCCACTGATCAGTTTCAACATATGGGAACCTTCAGATTTGCTGATGATTGTGAAATCAATATTGTAATATTTGAGACAGCTCAAAATGCACTGTCTCTCGATGTTAGCCGCCATTTGGATCATGGTGGGTTCAAGGTGTGACGTAAATGGCGAAAATTGAAAATCCACTCTCTCGGGCTTTTTTTGGCACTTTGTGATGGGCAAAAAAAAAAAATCCTTTTTTTGTCCATCCCCCCCACCCCCTTCAAATTAGACCGTGATTAATGATTTTCAATGGCTTTCAGAAAGAAAGAAAATTCCATTTGGATCCTCATTTAAAAACAGTAAGTTTCCTGTTTGGAATGATTTTCAATTTTGTTTTATTGCCAGACAGGTGCACAAATTTATATGAATATATATGATATATATATATATATATATATATATATATATATATATATATATATATATATATATATATATATATATATATATATATATTGTTGCGGATTCGCGCCCGCCGGCGTGCGAACGGCCACGTAACTCGAATCGCGGCACGTCGCCCACCGGACGGACAATCCAGTCGTGACCCTCTCGGACTAACGCCGGGAACTAGTCACGGGTGGACCTTTCGGCCTCACCACAATCGTGCCAATCGGCCCCCCGCGTGGGATAGGGTTGCTCGCCAAATTCGACCTACCTAAGTACCCACACGGAGGGTAGACCGGGCGATCGCACCTCGCCGCAGGTCGACTTCGGACACGGGCCACTTTAAGCGACCCATTCCGTACTATCGGGATAACCGAGCGGTGTTATCGTCGGCCTCGACGGTTCGATTAATTATCGGGCGTTTTAGCCCACGACCAACCCTTTACGTGAAGTAAGATGGAGATTCAATAGAGGAAAAGACGAAGCGAAGCGGGAAAACAGTTCAACATAAAGCACATTTATTTCACGATGAACGGAAAGCACACATATACAATTACACCAAAAGCAAATGTAAAAGAAGAAGAAACACAATATTACACAAAAAGCAAATGCAACAATGCAGATCTAACCGACTACCGAGCACACGGCAACACTTATACCGTTTTACTTCACAGACGGCGCCGACAACACATACACTCAAAGCAAAAGAAAAGGACCACCCTCAAGGATGAGGGGGGTAGGCGGGCCTGGGGCCGAGACTGCGTCGGGCCTACCCGTCTGGTGATGAGCCGCAAAATGGCGCTGGCGCCCCGACTCCGCGGGCCTCGCTGGGACTGCCTGGTATGGGGTGGGAACGGGGCCCCCTTCTCGCACTATCTCAGCGCGGGGGGGAAACAGGAGGGGGTTGTTGATGCTCGGGGGAAGGAGGATATCTCCCTGTCTCGGGTCCCGCGACGAGCGTCTCCACCACGACCTCGGTCGCGCCGCCGGCCTCTCCCTCCGCAGCTCCCCGACTCCGACACGAGCACCCCCTCGACCGCCTTCGCCGCCGCCACCTCTCCACAGCTCCGTCCAACCGCCTTCTCCGACTCCTCTCTTGACTCGTCCCAACTCTTCACTGACTCCGAACTCTTAACTTCTCCCCTTCGAACTCTTACTGCCTTGACTGACGAACGCAGCCCCTTATATGCCCCGTGGCCTCGCTCCTTCACCTTCGACCCTTTACCTCCGACCCTTCACCTCTAACTGGCTCCCCATTGGACCGAGGAAAAGTGGGCGTGAATGCTTTTTGATCCATGAATTTGCATATAGCGATATTACTCCAACGCACCTGGAGGCGGGGCCAAATCGCCCCACGCTCGCCGATAGAACGGAACAGAAGTGGGCGTGAGTCGTTTTTGATCCGTTTTCTTCGGAAAGGCCGGCGCTTTTGCACCCCTGCTCGGTGCGCGCCCTGCACGAGTCCAGTATCGGTGCCCACAAGCAGCGTGGGAATGACGGTGATGCGATGGTTGCGAGGGCGAGTTGTGACGGTAAAGGTCGTGGCTGTTGTTGTGAAGCGGCGTTGCGGTTGGTGGTTGTTGTGTGATGGCTGTTGAGACGTGGTTGGTGGTGGTAGTAATGGCGGCTGGTCCAAAATAAAGATAGTAAAAGAAAAACGGCTATCTAGAAGGGTCGCAGCTCGCATGAATGACATTTATTCCCTCTAAACAACGGGTTTGGGCCTAACTACACATGTACTTGCAGAGATATCTCACCTAAGGGACCTGAATGGTGGTTTGCGAATTTCGTCAACCACAACACTACCCCCTCCCCTTTTTACAGAATCGTCCCGAGTCGTCAAATTTTCGTGTGCCATCATGTGTAGTTTTCCCCTAGTACATTTTACCTACGGATCCCTGAGTGCAACATTCATGGTATTCGTGTCCCCAAAATAAATAACCTGAGGGCTGAGTAACTACCTAAACAAACTCACTCACACGGACGACTTAAATAAAATTGCTGGCGCTAGGACAGACATGCCGGGGGCGCACTCATATTTACAGTACATCTTACCTTAACTTACAAATTTTACACTAAACCATGGCCCAGGATCAATGAACTCTGCAAGAAGAAAGCAGTTAGCAGGGAGCCAAGCTGCTCGCATGCAGTCTCTGACTCAAACAATGCAGGTGACAGGGAACGTGGCCGGCTGCTCACACGCATCCAAGGCCTTCCCTTTTGAACTGAACGCAGTGAACCACAACGGTGCATGGGCTGCACAAACGTAGTCTCCGTGCCAGCTCAAGTGGCACACGCAATGAACACAATGAATGGATGGATGAATGGTTTGAACTGAACGCAGTGAACCACAACGGTGCATGGGCTGCCACTGCAGGCCCGTGTTGTAGCTGCCAACAGGGCAGTTCTTGCAGCTTGCAAACTGTTGCCTTGATCCTGGCGCACATGGCAATGAACAGGGGGGGGGGGGGCAAAGCAAAAATTGAACGGGGCTGGTGAACAGAGGCAGTGGGCATGGCATGGCAAAGGTGATCAGGCAAACACAGCCTGCAGAACCAGGCCGCTGCAGGCAAACACAGCCGGCAGATGAACTGGCCGGCACAGGCCTTGAAGCACAGCAGCTGCAGACAATCCGACCAGCACAGGCCTTGCAGCACAGCAGCTGCAGATGATCCAGCCGGCACAGGCCTTGCAGCAAAACAACAGCTGCCGATGAAGCTGGCCAGCCTTCGCCTTGCAGTGGAGGTTGGTGGAGGGGGTGCGGTGGTGCTGGCCACTCAGAAGGTGGGCTCGGACCTGCCTACTGTCTCCCTCCCAACCTATCGCCTTTGCCTGTCACTGTCTATACCCACTCCCTTAATTTGTCAAACCCCAATTTAGCCCCAACTTTTTTTTTTTTTTTTTTTACTTCCCCACTATAAATCGTCCCCTAACCCCCTTTACTCTCCTTGTTCGGCTAACCTATCCTGTCACCGAGCCTACTCCCAACCCCTACGTTCCCTTCCCGGAGGGGAATAAGGGAGAGCTAGCGTCCTTTGTCGAGGCCCAATTCAAGCCTCAGGATGGCCTCCCCAGACTTCAGCGATCTATAACCAAAGTGGGTCCAGCAGCCCACAACGAGAGCGAGGGGATGGATGGTGCGG
Organism: Eptatretus burgeri; assembly: GCF_056783735.1. Classification (NCBI taxonomy): domain Eukaryota; kingdom Metazoa; phylum Chordata; class Myxini; order Myxiniformes; family Myxinidae; genus Eptatretus; species Eptatretus burgeri. Next base: position 101,132,044 of record NC_140969.1, read on the forward strand.
AGGGGTACATCTCCTAATCTACCCTAACCATTTAACTGTTAAACTACCCCGGGGCTTTCAACAAGCGCCTCTCGCTTAAACTATTGGTTCTAACAACCCAGATTCCCGTCGCCTGTGTTGGTGTCCTCACAATTTCGGGCCTCGCCCCCCAATTTTCTCTCCGTGCCCTCACACGGTCTCATGGCTGGGACACGTGGCTCCCTTTGGCAGGCACGACCCTCTGCCGATTCTCCCGCTATGGCACCCCCGGGCACTACACTGCCTCCGAGCCTACCAGCTCCCTAAACACCGGGGAGTGCCCCCATGGCACCTCCCCTGAAACGCACACGTGGCAGGCTGGCTTCCCAGGCCCCTTTCCGAGGGTCACCCGTGCCCACAACACTGCCCACGCGGCTAATGGCGCCCCGGGCCCCTGCACCAAGCAGGCGCACCCGTGCCCACTACGCTATCCCGGCCCCACATGGGCCCTTGGCCTACCACGGCCGACTAGCCTGGTGCCCGGGGTACCCACTCAGCGATACTCACTTTTCGCAGCCACGCTCCCAGCCCGTCAACAGGGCTCCTGCACCCCTCCAAATGGGTTTCGAGCCTACACTCCCACCAACAACAAAACGACTTCCATTTTGTAAATTTGACTAACCCCCTAACTCACTCTACACTGACCCCGGGGTCCCTTGGGCGGGAGTCACTCCTCCCCCCAATCACTCATCGCACCATGCATTCCCCATTCGCTCCACTCACACAGACCCGCTGGCCTCACTCACTCACCAAGCACATGCTTCCACTTCACTCACCAACTCTTCAACACACTCACAGCTGAACTCTGCCATCCTTCTATCTACCTCCCCTAACTAACTCGTGCTCCCACGTCGTCCCTTACACTATAGCACGTTCCTTTTAACACTACGTAGCTAAACTACGTCCCCACTACACATCCACAAGTCTGTCACTGTCTCCAAATAATCCCATTAATCAATTTCCCAACCTAAATCTCGCTACAATCCCTCTAACTAATCCATTCCACGGACTCCATGAGGACTTACCCCTGCCCCATGAAGTCGGTCTAACAAAGCTAACCCTTCCCCCTAACTAGTTTCCATCCTGTGCCCTGGTCAAGGGGGTCTTCCACCCCTTGCCCAGGAATCCTGTTCACCCGAAAGCGAGGCTTGCTTTTTTATTTTTATTTTTATTTTTTTTTTCCACATGCGCAGCACCAGCGCGGCAACTCACAGCTCGCGCACTTTGCACCTGCCCGTGACGTCATGCAGCTGCACGTGTACCTTGTCCCTCCTTGGACGGTACCATCCGGCAGGGATACCCCTCCTGCCGGATTCCAACCCCACGTGCAGCCATGACATCACCGTGCGCATAAAAAAAAAACACAAGCCCCACGTCTCGAGGGGTTCCCCACGCGAACACATGTGCTTTGCCCGTTGGAGCTTAACACACGATCGCGTGGAGAACCCGTCCGGTCCAAATCCATAATCCTGCCTAAACTTTGTCCGTCCGCGGGATCAGCAAATTCACCGCGTGCGTTTCCGGACCGGGACTTCACTCTCGCAAGCCAGCACGTGGGGGCCTCGTGCGTTGCACAGCACGGACCTCGTGCTCACTGCTGGGTGAACCCGGCACGGTCCCCGAAACAACTACAGCCGCTACTCGGCTTCCTTTCCTCACATGTCGCCGTCGTCGCCATTCCACACACGCACTCCCGCGTGTTACGACGCTAACACACCTCACCATTAAACTCACACCGGGAGACGCGGCTGCATGTTCACACATGCTAACCGACATCTCCCTTACATACCGCTCTCTCACACACACGGTCTCCCTTGCACTCGGCCGTTCACTCACGCATGCCATCTCCCTCGCACACGTGGCTCCACTCACTCGCGGCCTTCTGCTCACTCGTGCCATTTCCCTCACACAAACCATACTACTCACACACGCGGGGGCACTCACCCGCGGTGCCTCATCCACACACCGTCCCTCACTCACACACGCGGGGGCACTCACCCGCGGTGCCTCACTCATACACCGTGCCTCACTCACACACGCGGGGGCACTCAACCGCGGTGTTTCATCCATACTGGACGTTTCACTCACACACACGGCCTCTTCCACTTGCGGTGCCCCTTTTACACACGGCGTGCTGGGAAGCACGTACTCCGGCACAATCGCCACCACACAACTCACACACGGGGTCGCTTCCACACACGGGGATGCACTCACACCTTGCACCACACACACAGGGACAACCACACTGGGGATTCGTGTCCCCACGAGGGTCTCCGGGGCCTCTATACCCCCCAAGCTCTTCGTGCACCCGTTCGCAGCACTTCTCCCCTCGAACTCGCAAAGCACGACCGAACTCACCTGGTCGTGACTCGCCTCAAGGGGGCATACTCCCTCCCCTCGTTCCTGGAGGAGGCCATCCATCTGCTCGCACCGGGCCTCCACCCAGTCCACCAGCTCACCCCCATTATCCTCCACTACCTCCGTGTGTGTGTGTGTGCGTCACTTACCCCGTCTTCATCGTGTAGTCTTCCCTCTATCGTTCCCATCTCCCGTGTCTCTGCCAACTCAGTCACCTCTTCACCCTTTACCTCCCTTGTCTCAACGATTATTTCCGTCTCTTCCCTTATTATCTCCCTCGTGCACGTCTCCGTCACCCCAATTAGTTTGTCCCTCTCGGTTACCGTCACGACCCTCGCCCAACACGTCACCCGAATTATTTTTTCACCCGTCTCCACCGCGGGCCCGACAGCCGTTGCACCCCCTCCCAGCTCGTTCGCTCCCACACGTGGAGTCGCCATTTTAAGCTCCCTGGTAACGGCCTTCATGCCCGCCTGCAGGCATCGGCCCATGTTCTGCGTCTCACCCCGCAGCTTTTTCGTTTGTTCCTTCATGTTTGTTTCCATCTTTTCGTTCATGCTTTTTATTTCATCCATTTTTTGTGTATTCGCATCCATTTTCGTTTTCATTTCCGCATTCATTTGTTGCGCATCCGCATTCATCTTTGCCAGCATGGTGAATAGCTGGGCCATGTCGGGTGCGCTTGGGTGAGCCGTTTCGGCAGGGATCGGGGAAGGGTTTTGGTGGAGAGGGGGAGGGGAGGTGTCATACACCGCGGCCGCCGCCGCACCTATTTCGGGCTCTGGGTTCAGTTGGGCGAGTCCGTGTTCCTGCACAACCAACATTTCCTGCACGGGGATTTCATCCTGGACCATGGATCCTACATTACTACACATATACATTTCTAATACCCCCGGCTCCCGCTCGCCTTGAGACGCCATCTTGCTTCTCGTAAAGGGTTAATTTAGCTCGCTCGTAATTTGGAGGGAATCGGGGGTCGCTCCTCTCACCCCTGGACCAATTCCCGTGAATTTAGCTGGAGACAGGAGAGCCCGTTTTCCCGTTCTCCGATACCAGTGCCGCGAGGAGGGCGATGAGTTTATATTGCACGACCTGACACCAGTGTTGCTGATTCGCGCCCGCCGGCGTGCGAGCGGCCACGTATCTAGAATCGCGGCACGTCGCCCAGCGGACGGACAATCCCGTCGTGACCCTCTCGGACTAACGCCGGGAACTAGTCACGGGTGGACCTTTCGGCCTCACCACGATCGTGCCAACCGGCCCCCCGCGTGGGATAGGGTTGCTCGCCAAATTCGACCTACCAAAGTACCCACACGGAGGGTAGACCGGGCGATCGCACCTCGCCGCAGGTCGACTTCGGACACGAGCCACTTTAAGCGACCCGTTCCGTACTATCGGGATAACCGAGCGGTGTTATCGTCGGCCTCGACGGTTCGATTAATTATCGGGCGTTTTAGCCCACGACCAACCCTTTACGTGAAGTAAGATGGAGATTCAATAAAGGAAAAGACGAAGCGAAATGGGAAAACAGTTCAACATGAAGCACATTTATTTCGCAATGAACGGAAAGCACACATATACAATTACACCAAAAGCAAATGTAAAAGAAGAAACACAATAATACACAAAAAGCAAATGCAACAATGCAGATCTAACCGACTACCGAGCACACGGCAACACTTATACAGTTTTACTTCACAGACGGCGCCGACAACACATACACTCAAAGCAAAAGAAAAGGACCACCCTCAAGGATGAGGGGGGTCGGCGGGCCTGGGGCCGAGACCGCGTCGGGCCTACCCGTCTGATGATGAGCCGCAAGATGGCGGTGGCGCCCCGACTCCGTGGGCCTCGCGGACAGTGTCTGGTAGGGGGTGGGAACGGGGCCCCCTTCTCGCACTATCTCAGCGCGGGGGGAAACAGGAGGGGGTTGTTGATGCTCGGGGGGGGGGTGGATATCTCCCTGTCTCGGGTCCCGCGACGAGCGTCTCCACCACGACCTCGGTCACGCCGCCGGCCTCTCCCTCCGCAGCTCCCCGACTCCGACACGAGCACCCCCTCGACCGCCTTCGCCGCTGCCACCTCTCCACAGCTCCGTCCAACCGCCTTCTCCGACTCCTCTCTTGACTCGTCCCAACTCTTCACTGACTCCGAACTCTTAACTGCCTTGACTGACGAACGCAGCTCCTTATATGCCCCGTGGCCTCGCTCCTTCACCTTCGACCCTTTACCTCCGACCCTTCACCTCTAACTGGCTCCCCATTGGACCGAGGAAAAGTGGGCGTGAATGCTTTTTGATCCATGAATTTGCATATAGCGATATTACTCCAACGCACCTGGAGGCGGGGCCAAATCGCCCCACGCTCGCCGATAGGACGGAACAGAAGTGGGCGTGAGTCGTTTTTGATCCGTTTTCTTCGGAAAGGCTGTGCCTCTGCACCCGCTGCTCGGTGCGCGCCCTGCACGAGTCCAGTATCGGTGCCCACAAGTGGCGCGCAAATGGCGGTGATGCGATGGTTGCGAGGGCGAGTTGTGACGGTAAAGGTCGTGGCTGTTGGCGTTGTTGTTGTTGTGAAGCGGCGTTGCGGCTGGTGGTTGTTGTGTGATGGCTGTTGAGACGTGGTTGGTGGTGGTAGTAATGGCGGCTGGTCCAAAATAAAGATAGTAAAAGAAAAACGGCTATCTAGAGGGGTCGCTGCCCGAATGAATGACATTTATTCCCTCGAAACAACGGGTTTGGGCCTAACTACACATATACTTACAGAGATATCTCACCTAAGGGACCTGAATGGTGGTTTGCGAATTTCGTCAACCACAACAATATATATATATATATATATATATATATATATATATATATATATATATATATATATGTATATATATATATTTATATGTATATATATATATATATATATATATATATGTATATATATATATATATATATATATATATATATATATATATATATATATATATATATATATATATATATATATATATATATATATATATATATATATATCACTCGTATCGGGGAGTAGTGGCATGCGCCTGTAATCCAGCTACTCGGAGGCTTAGGTTGGAGGATCGCTTAAGGACGGGAGCTCTGCACTGGGCCGCGCTATGAGAGGGTGTAGAGCAGCCTGGAATCATGGCAAAACCCAATCCTTATCCCTGTGTCATAAGAGGCGACCAGGGTTGCGTCAGGAAGGGCATCCGGCATAAAACCAGTGCCAAATCAGTATGCGGATCATAACGGATGATCTGCTGTGGCGACCCCTAACGGGAGCAGCCGAAAGACGAACAACAACAACATATATATCACTCCTCTCTGCGCATGTGCAATGGGGACAAATTCAGAGCCACATTACTGTACAGTGGAACTGCAGGTTCGTTTTCCAATTTTTGTTCCCATTAGTGTTCAAAGTATAAAATTCAATTGAAGTTATGTTGTTCCTCAATCATAAACTGACGATTGTAGATGGACAGATGGACGGACAGACAGACTGACAGAAGTTAAGTTATTGTTTAACCCGGCTTCTCACTTCACTTGCGTTGTTTAATTAGGAGGATGAGGATGAGCAGGTGGAGGTGAAGATGAAGGTGATGGTGCAGGTGAACAAGGAGGAGGAGGAGGAGGAGGAGGAGGAGGCAATGAAAGGAAAAAGGAAGAGATGAATAATGAGGAGATGAGAACTTAGGTGTAGAAAGGGAAGAAGGAAGAGGAGAAGAATAAAACGACTAAGACAGTCTTCAATACAAAGACAAGATATGTGGAAGAATTGCCTGGTGGAGTCCGGTTCAGGGTTTGCCATTGGATTCAACTCCATTTTATTGTAATTCTGCGACACGCTGTGAGTCTTTTCATACATGTGATAAAGGTTTAATGAAGTATTATGTTCATTCTAAGAACCACGCAAATGAAAAGTGGGAAATCCTTCTTCCCTTCTCCATTCTTTTTCTCCTCGATGAAGCATTAAGATGTACAAAACAATGATCAATTTCCAGGAAAACTTGCACAGTTAAAATAATTAATACGTGAAACTTAAAAGACACGTTCTCTCTAATAGGGGACCTCTTGTGAATTTTGTGATGCAAGCATCAAATTTGGCACAGAGACAGATAAGACCAGTATATTGTGAACAGATCTGGATAGTGAGGCATCGTTGATTCGGCCCCTTATGGCCATGGCAACCATTTTACAAAATGGCCACCAGCGGTTTCAATTAGTTCACTGACCCGCTGAACTCTGTCATCCAGAAGTTGGAAGTGAAGAATAATGAACACACAGACATGTGTAGACATGTTGACGAACTGAACCCAAATGATTTGGGCAGAATGATTTGTCAAATTAATCTCAGTCGGCTAATTAGGCTAACAAAGCCAGTGTGCAGACTGCATTTGCCAAAGATGTCCACTCCCTCGTCACCGTAATAGAAGACCTTGGCAGCCACTTCGAGAAAGAAAGCATGGACCTGATTGTCCTTGACACAAAGGAAATTGCAGGTCCTTGCAGTGGTCGAGGTTGTCCGGAAAGTGAAGATGATTAGCCAGGAGCAATTCAAGACATTCACCAGACAGCTTCTGGTAGAAAGAAATAAGCCCATTGATGATGGCATTTGTCGCAGTAAGCTGAAGGTGTTTGGAAGTCCCAGCCTGAAGACTACAAACAAAGGGAAGCACCAACTGGCCTCTCTGAAGAATGACATTGGACTCTTCTCATGGTTGTACATTGGTTGCCAGATGAGGGCCAGAAACCTTGAGGGGTTATTTCACCATGAGAAACAAGTCTACCCTTCAGCACTCTGTAGTGGTGAAAACCTCCATCTATGTGTCAAGAGTGACTGCCTTGCATACTCAGAAGACCTTTCTGAGGCCCAGCCAGACACTCCTGCTGCAACCAGTATAGTTCTTGATGGGACTGCCATCATCTAGATGTTGAAGCCAGCTGCTGACAATAACTTTGATGAGTATGCCAGTCAGATCTTCTTCCCCTACCTGTCCACAAAGCTGCAGGATGTATCACACCTGGATCTAGGTGGGACACCTCCATTGAGGATTCGCTGAAAAGGCACGGGAAGAACAAAACATGGCAAAGGAGTGGGTAGAAGTGTCATAGCTGCAGCAGCCATACCACGAAATTGGCAGAGCTTCCTCCCCATTGCTTTCAGAAGCTGTCCTTAAGTAGTTCTATGAGGCCAAACAGCTTATCATCACTGATGGAGAGGAAGTTCTCAGCAAACCGCTACTGGAGGATCTGGCATCCCTCGCTTCATGCAGCCATGAGGAAGCCAACAGTCGCATGTTGCTGCATGCATTGCATTATGCACAGCATGACCACCGCAAGATACTGACCCGGACGGTTGACACAGACATCATGGTGTTGGCCATGTCTGTGGCACAGGGCTGCAACCAGGAGATGAACTATGACTGGCATTCAGACCTGGAAGGAGCTTCTGATACTTGGCATAACATGAAATGGCAGCTGGTCTTGAACCTGAGAAGGCCCAGGCATTGCCGATGTTTCACGCTCTAACAGGGTGCGACACCGTTTCCAGCTTTGCTGGGCATGGTAAAAAGACTGCCTGGGCCATCTGGACTGTGCTCCCGGAATTAACAGATGCACTACTGGAGGTGTCCTCGGCACTAAGCACCACACCAGAAGATGTCCTGCACTGCACTGAAAGGTTTGTCATCATCTTGTACAACCGAACAAGAACCAGCACTGACATCGATAAAGCTCGGAGGAAGCTCTTTTCAAAGAAGAACAACGTGCAGTTGTTTCCACCACCAAGGACATGTGAAGAAGGTACCAGAGATGTCAGGTGGAGGGACAAACACTGCTGCCAAGGCCAGAACATCCTTCATTAACCAGCTGGGGCTAGACCAAGACTGATGGTGGCCTGTATGATGACTACCTAAGGAAGCCAAGACCAGGTGTCCTGCAAATGCAAAAAGGAAGGTTTGAAGTTATGCAGTTGCAAAAAGGCTGCACTTCCAACTTCCGTGCATGGCTGTTTGTGTGTGTGTGTGTGTGTGTGTGTGTGTGTGTGTGTGTGTGTTCTCAGCACTGATACACTGGTATCCCGTGAGACATGGTTCAAACATCGACTGTTACAATGGTGGGGTATTTACGGTTTGATTCAACATTAAAGTTCATGAATTTGTTCTAGCCTGTGTATGCCATTGGCATTTCAGAACAAAACGGTCTCCTGTAAATGTCAATAGATGTCAATAAAACTATGTTACTGTGCAGTTTTTAAATATCCATCACTAAAAGTAGTCTTCTTTAACATTGCAGTGTTCAATTAACCCCGCTTAGACCACCTACTTCATCTTACTTAATCAATTCCACAAAGTAACTCTATCGTCCTGCGGCCATTTTCTAAAATGGCTGCCACGGCCGGCCATCAGGGGCTGAATCCATGATGGCTCAATATCCAGGTATATCGCTGCGACAAATTTTATGTTTGTATCACTTTACCAAATGCATAATTGTTACCCTCACCGAAGCAGAGGGTTTTTCATGGATTTGAGAGACGAAATTTGCATTTGAGACGAAATTTTCATCACTGGTGCGACGACTCATGTAGAATGTTTTCATGATAATTATGATGCCAAAGATCACATAGTGTGGCAGCCATGTTTGAAAAACTGAAAAACTTTGGACCTCTGTATCTCTGAAACCGCACCAAGAAAAAAATTGAAATTTGGCTCATGGCAAATGCTCCCCATGGCAAATAAGTCTTATTTTTTTTAATGACATCATCGGTGCCTTCGTTATTATGTCATAATTGCGCATGTAGAATGCTACATCCGATCAGTATGAAAATGTTTGACGGTCATCTAGGGATAAAATGGTCCATAGAAGAAAAAAAAACTTGATGATGTTATCTGTCACATGATTCAGTAGCCTTTTTTTTCTTTTGTTTTTAAATAAACCTTCAAAAATCTTCTTCTTTGAAATGGCTGAACAGATCGACGCGAAACTTTACACATCTGACCGCTTATCCATCATTGCCTCATTGCTTCGGGACGTGGCTATGCCGCTGATGCAGTGTCCCTATTACCGGTACACTGGTACTCATTTTGCCAACCTCGGAAGGATGACAGGCTGAGTCAACCAAACCTGGTATTGATTCAGCAGCCAACGGGGCTCAAACTTAGGACCTTAGGATCCTAGCATCCCCCTCAGATCCTGAGTCAGCCACCCTAACCACGAAGCCAACACCAGGGTGGATTTACTCAAAAACCTATAAAAATACACCACTCAAAAGAAGTCCTGGTGAGGGTTTGCAATCTCTGATTGCTCTTTTTCTTGTTGTACATTTTTAGCTATTCCTACCCCATTATAATACGATAGCAATCGAGATTACATTTATGAAGCAGAAGGCTTTAATCACCCGAGTTTGGTCGAGTAATTTCAAAGCTTGTTTTATTTTGTTGAATAATTTTTTAATTTATAAAATAGCTAATTTTCATCACTTATTGCTCTGATTCCATACGACAGAATGCCGCCACTCTCGGCATCATGTAAAAGTCACTGCTGATGTGTGTGTTTATGTTTTGTGATTGTGGAAATACTGGCTACCGGATACATCCGATAAACAGGCAACCCAGAGGACGAATAATGTATTTGTTGGATACCAAGACTATAATCATTAGGCATTTAAAAGACAGCTCTGCCATGTGACTAATTTAAACTCTTTGTGCTACCCGAGAGAGCGATTGTGCTTTCCTTACTAATTACACATACTCATAGATTGAAAAATATAAGAAAATCCTTGGTTGTAGTGTGTTGAATTATTGTGAGTAACGTATATCATTCTGAGAACATTTTGTACAGACCCATGATATCTTTTGGAAGAGAATTCCTGTGTGTTGCAGGTTTCTTTCTCAATTTCCCCGAATGGGTTTATGTCATTGGAGATAATACCGTCACAAACCGGAGGGGTACGTGTGCGAAATTTTGGTGGCACAGGACCATGTATTTATCATAGAAGAGAGAAATATGGCACCAAATGCAAGTTGTGAAGATAGAGGTTGAGTCAGATGATTTGAACAGCAAGTCTTCAAGACCTTGAGCTGGATTTAATCATTGTCTGCCACTGTAGTGTGTGTGTGAGAGAGAGACAGAGACACAGACACAGACACATTCTGATAATTTAGAATGCAGAATTTTATTTAATTTTTATAAACAGAAAAACAAAATTGAGAGATTCATGACTATCGTCAGCTGCAATGTAAAACACAACAAAATTGCGGTGCCCCCTCTCACCTCCCCTTTACCATCCTGTACACACGCTCTCCTGCCTTTGGACAATGGCTTGTGTTCAAATACCTTCCACATGAGATGATGTTGTACATGTCACCGGTAAGTTCTTTACATTACAAGAATGTTCACTCCAGAATTTCACTTTTAATCAGGATTAACACACATATATTGCAATCCACTATGGGAGACCGTGGACATTGGACACAGGCTTTTCTCTCAAACAACACTGATGTCATGCTGCAGAGAACATTTGTTTTCTGCCCTTTCATAATACCTGTGGAGGGCAGTGAATCAAAATTGTTCAACTATCTTGTACCGAGTCTTTTTCCTCGTTTGTATGCAGCACAAGGCTGCAGGGTAGCATCATTAGCTGAGGGTGTGGCTGTGCCACTGATGCACTGCGCTCCATTGGTTTGAGCAGAGATTTGAAATTTCTACATGGGGCCAGTATTTCTACAGCTTTGTATTTTTTTAATAACCATGATACCTTGTGAACGACTGAATGGATTTCAACCAAACTTGGCACAAGTATCCTCATCTATCTATAATTCCAGCAATCTCTGTGTCTGTCTGTCTGTCTGTGATCGCTGTTTCTCGACAACCACCGGTCCGATCTAATTGAAACTTGCCAGGTATATTGCTGGGGCCCTGAGGATGTACCTTTTCAAGGTTTGATATTAATCGGACAAGTGGTTCCCAAGTTATGGCCATTCATTTACCAAACCAATGACAAGACACGGTGCTATGACGTCACAATTGACGTCACAATTCTTCGTTTTTTTTTTTTTTCCTTTTTTTTTTTGCACGTACGGGCCCGCACTGGTTCTAATAATACACGGACCAGTGTTTGTGTGCTTGTTTGTTTGTCACGCTACTCCTCCGACAGTTGTGGCCAGATTACATTCAGACTTTATACGTAGGATCAGCATGACCCCAATCAATGTGTCGGAGTGTTTTTATTTTTGCCAGTGGTCTTGGAGGGGGGGGACAGGGGGGCACAAATTCTCTATGTAAATGTGTATCGTGTAGCGCCACCTCTAGGTGGGGGAGGATATTACAAGTCGTCACCATTTACAGGACAGTATTCCTGTCCTCACGTCTTGTTGTGCATCGAATTGTTTTGAATGATAAGCAGAAGGTATTTTTTTTTTTGCTTCATGCACATAACTTCACGAGTTTTTGGGGGATTTTTTGCCGACACAGAGCTGTAAGTTGCCTATACACCACCCAAATCAAGGCGTGCATCAGAAGAATGTGCAGCATGCTTGGAATAAGATCGCCCATCGTGTGGGTACTCCGCTCGTACATGATAATATGTCGATGAACTGATTCAATTTTGGGTTCAAAAGGTCAAACGTCTGACGTCATGTGACTTTTAAACATAAATCTTTGTTGCCACGGTAATTTGTGAACCACTGAACGGATTTCAAACAAACTGGGCACAAGTGTAGACCGTAACACACCGATGAACTGATTCAAATTTGTGTTCAACAGCTCAAAGGTTAAAGGTCAAGTGCCCTCTCTTTTCTCTTTCATTCTGTCTTTCATGTGACCTTTAATCTCTCATGTAACCTTTAATTAAGATCAAACATAACAGTGGGTTGACACCTAATGTGGGAGGATGCATATCCATTGGCCTTGAATTATATTTTGCAGTTAAGACAGAAATGGAATGTGACACAAATGTAAACCTTGATTCTATAACATTGACTCTTATGTTAATGTTGTCTTTTAATCCATATTCCTAACTGTGCAAATATGCCATTTTATAAACCTAGTTCTTGAAATTACATAAAACCACAACACAGAAGTAGCATTAGTATGTCAAACAGCATCTCGAGCCTTGAAAGAACATGCCCTTTGGGTGCTAATCATGATCATCTGTTCCGTGACCTCACAAATCGTCCTGGCACAATGCTGGCACGTTTCCATGAGCAAGTGCATCCGGTGGTGGCCATCTCCCATCCGGGCTTGTTTAAGGCAGTAATTTGGAATTTGTTCAGGGTGTCGGTGAAACCTCCCTGGGATCTTTGACATCCACTATGTCTAATGCTCGCACAAATCCACCTTCACGTCCTACCGAGGGAAGCGCACTTTGAGATGCGATTCACTTCCTGAAAAGCATCCACCAGGCTTCGATAATCTAACCCAGACCAGACAGCTCAAAGGCAAATGTACTGCCTGCTAGCGTTATCCTGTTGGAGCTGGGTGCTAATTGACTTCAATAAATGAAGAGATTTGTGATTAACATCAAGTCTTATAGGCACAGCTGTGCTTAATCTGCTTCATGATTCATGTCATATTATCACCCATGAAGTGGCAATTGGTGTGTGTGTGTGTGTGTGTGTGTGTGTGTGTGTGTGTGTGTGTGTGTGTGTGTGTGTGTGTGTGTGTGTGTGTGTGTGTGTGTGTGTGTGTGTGTGTATGTGTGATGGCTGAATCAATATCTCATCAATGGGATGTGAAATATTTTGCATTTATGTCCACGACAGCACCGATGAAAAGCTTTGTGCAGCCTCTCATCGGTCATATTCCCTGGAGCTTATGCCTGACATCCCAAAGACTTGCTGAATTATTTCATTACATCATGGAGTTCTGCATGACATTTATTATAGCTTCTGATTTGTTTATTAATTTGTTGCAGGGTTCTCTGCCTTCTTGAAGTGGAATTTTTCAATGGTTTGTGCGATCGATGGTGAATGCTGATGTTCCCTGTTGTCTTCCACTTCAAGATGATGTTATGTACCATTTGAATTGGGGATTTGTAGGACAGTTGATATCATCCTGATTCAAGTGCCGACTCTCAGACAAGTCCTTGATCCTCATTGAAACTCAATTAACTCCTTCCTCTGGTGCTTTATGCTCTGAAACTGAGCAAAGACAGAATCCTCTCACTATTTAGACCAATTCCATTGATATTGACGGTTACGCAGATCTTACAACACGTGACTAACTGGAAAGATAGATCTGACACTTGGTGGGATAGTATATGACCAATGTCCATGAACGTCAAATTGTAAATCAAGACTCGGCAATCATTACCACCACCACCAAAGGTGGACGGAGTTTGTTTTCACCCCGTCTGTTTGTTTGTCTGTTTGTTTGTCTGTCTGTGAGCTGGACATCTCAAAAAGTTATTGACGGATTTGGATGAAACTTGGTTGTCAGATTGGGTGTGTGACAAGGAGGAATTGATTCGATTTGGGTGAAGATCCAAATCTAGATGAGAGAATTTTTAAAAATTTCAGTGATTCTTCACCATTGACAGATAAGGCTGAAAACGATATAAAGCACAATATCTCAATAAGTTGTGCACAGATTTGGTGAAACTTGGTTGTCAGGTTGGATGCAGCTTCTTTGGCTGGAAGAGCATGGGATGAGGGGATACATATATATGTATATATATATATATATATATATATATATATATATATATATATATATATATATGTGTGTGTGTGTGTGTGTGTGTGTGTGTGTGTGTGTGTGTGTGTGTGTGTGTGTGTGTGTGTGTGTGTGTGTGTGTGTGTGTGTGTGTGCTTCTAAGCTAATGTATTCCCCCGTTTTAATACTAAAATAATTCTACTCCCCCTTCTAAGGCTAGTTTTCCACTACGAGCCATAAAACAATTAAATAAAAAAGTCCTCCAACCTCCATCGTGTGACTCTTAGTTCTCCTGTGAAATTTGATTGATATTGGATAAGTAACCACCGAATGTATCATGGCCAAAAATACAGTCGGACAAACACAGAAACACTGACAACAAATACCATATTTTAGAATGATTTCTCATGTCACTTTCTCCATAAACCCACGAAAACTCACCTCGCACAATTCTCACAGATCATTGCCATCTGTCCTACCATGCAATGCCAGTTGATTCTCTCATTGAGGTTCATGAGCTTGGACTGGCATCACTTTTGAGCATAAGCCACATTTGCAAGCAATGGCAGCTGTGTTCATAATAATTAATTAGGAAAGTTCTTTATCTTTAATTATGCAGACCACTCGTTGCATTTTCTCAGAAGAGATTCTGGGAGCATTTCCATCATGTAGGGGTCGTCCAATGCCGGTAAGTTCACGTTGGGCATTGGATTCAACATATTCCTTTGTGAGTGTGTGGCTGGTTATATTGCACTCACTTGTCACACAAAATTGTGTGCTATGACATACACGAGAATATATACCTTTTAAAACAAGTGTATTTGTGTATATGTGTGTTCACCTTCTTAAGGATGATTTAAGTAGCGGTTTTAAAGGACAAAGTTTCAACACGACTGCGTGTTCACTGTGGTCTATTTTTGAGGATTAAAAATACCTCGAAAAACATTTCCCATAAAAGAGTAATTATGTCTCTCTTCTATTGGAATTGTAGATGGTGACTTGTAAACCAAGCCTCAAGTGCGGTGCACAGAAATGTTTTTTTTTTTTTTAAATAACACCAAATACCAGGCGTAGGGAGGTGAAATTCACTCCACGTGATGTGTAATGCACACAGAGTAAAATGAGTGTTCATTTACATCCGTAGGATGTCTAATAAATAAAGAAGATATATATATATATATATATATATATATATATATATATATATATATATATATATATATATATATATATATATATACACACACCTGACACTAGGCCGAGGCTTCAAACTTTGCCACGCTCACAAGGCTGTCCCATCAAAATGAAACGTCCCAGAAGATAAAGAAGATGGGTAATTCCACCGTAATGGACGTAACATTCAGACAGAACTTATTGGCAGTTCTCAAAAATATTTCATGAAGAACAAGGTTATCGTTCCAAATGTATTAGTTTATTTTGTGCAGTAAACACAAAGATGCTAGGAAATGGTAATTATATGAGATTAAGAATTTTTACCTGAGTGCTACGGTATGATGAATCTTCGTAACGGACGTAACCATCAAAATACCCGCTTTAGCATGATGATCGTTTTGCTCACAAATTTCTGTGAAGTGTTCTACGACAGAAGACTAAATCTGGTATCGCAGTTTGGTATAGGTACGTCATGGGATTCCCAGTATTTATTTGAGGAATTAATGATAACGAGTAGGCAGTACCATGGCAAATGTAATGTAACGGACGTAACAACTGAGCGTAACGGACGTAATATCTCTGGACATTTATTAATAAATGTCTGGAGATGCAACCACAATGTATACAGACACTACTTGATCAAGCTAATATTGCAAAAATTGAATTATTTCAATTCATGATCGATCATATGGTATATAAGGTTTAATGAAAAATGTACTTTCAAAAAATAGCCACCAGGTAACTTTTCCCATGGAATTACCCAGATATGATCACTTTGTACATGTAGTGTTTTAAATTAATGCCTTTTCTCGCTCCAATACATCGTATCTTCCGATCTCCTTCAATATTTTGAACAAAATCATTCAAATCCGTCATTTTTGACAGGCTCTTGCACTGTAATGTGTGTATATATATATATATATATATATATATATATATATATATATATATATATATATATATATATATATATATATATATATATATATATATATATATATATAATATTTGGGTGTGCGTGCACTAAGTGGTGGAATGAGCATGTGGACTGCGTTCATTGCAGGTTGCTTCTGGAATGGTGTACCTGGCATCTCAGCACTTTGTCCACCGAGACCTTGCAACGAGGAATTGCCTCGTCGGTGAAAACCTTCTCGTGAAGATTGGTGACTTTGGAATGTCACGTGATGTCTACAGCACCGACTATTACCGGGTAAAACTTCGAAGATTCCCTTTGTGTGCACAGTCATTCCAATGTGTTCAAACTTTCAAAAATGTTCAATCTATGGCAAGGTTCGTCCAGCGAGTTGCTTGATAACCCCAAGTGCCATAATGCTGTGGCCATTTTGAAAAGACATGAGCAGAAAGCTTTGCCATAGAAACGATGACATTTTTCATCATGATATGCTGATTAATATTGTTATATGCAGCACAGGCTGAACAATGACTCTACTTTGGCTCATGCTGGTAATGTCATCCTCTACAATATGACCTTTAAATTTGCTGCAACACCCCTTGATTCTTTATGTTACTTGCCCCACCCGACATTAAAAAAACACACTTCCAAAATATCATAATACCAGTGAAGGGATCTGGTGAAACACTGATCAGTAAAGAGTGAATGTGATTCTTTGATGTTGATGTATTAATGGCCCAATGGTGCCTTCAAGTCAAGGTGGAAGTTTGTGTTTGATAATGTTGTGACGAGATCAATGTTGATGTGGACGCAGCCTTTATAAGATGAAATTATTGATGTCTGATTGGTGTGTCGACTTTGAAGCCGATATTGTTTTGATTGTTGGTTTGCTGCTGGAGTGCTGCTGGGACAACGATATTTGATGCAAATGTGTGATGTTCTAAACTGACATGGTAAAGAATGCCGTGAAAACCCTGATAAAGTGATATACAGTTGTCCATGGGAAAACCGGTTTTTCCCGGTGAAGGCTGATTCCTTGTGGTGTTTGGCCTTGGACTTTATATATTGTCATGTCAAATTAGGAACTGGCGACGATGGAGCTGAAAAGGTATAGTTGTAATTTTTGGAACGGCTTAAAGATGATGTAACTAAGCAACAAATGACTCATGAAAAGAAACTTGCCAAAAAGTCACTTGCCAAATGACCACACAATCCATGTAATGGTTGGAAGTGATGAATTTTCTTGGTGGTTTTTTTTTTCATCAGAATATTTCTCAAAGGTCAGCGCCCAGGCAGTTAGAATAAATAATTTGGTTGCATGCATAGCAAGACATAGCAACATGTAGATGGTCCATAGCAAGATGGCACAGAGCAGGATCGGATCACTCAGATTTGTTTTTTGAAGAAGAGGATGGAAGATGGAAAGGTGAATGCCTGATAATAATCAATAAGCAAAGTTACAAATACTGTGCCTATAGAAAGTCGATGCCCCCTTTCAAAAATTTCACCTTTTGTTGCCTTGTCGCCTGGAAGTAAATTATATTAAATCAGACTTTCACCACCTTTATTTACACATCATAACCCACAACTTCCAAATGAAAAACAAATTCTACAAATTTCAGAAAATTAATTAAAAATTCAGAACTACGATATCTTGGTTGGATAAGTGTCCACCTACTGAGTTAACAGTTGGTGGAAGCACCTTCGACAGCAATTAAAGCTGATAGTCTGTTGGGATAGGTCTCTACCAACTTTGCACACCTTGATTGAGCAATATTTGCCCATTCTTCTGTACAAAACTGTTCAAGCTCAGTGAAGTTGCGTGGGGAGCGTTTATTGTCAGCAATCTTCAAGTGATGCCACAGATTTTCGATTGGATTTAGGTCGGGGCTCTGACTGGGCCACTCAAGGACATTTAACCTTTTCTGCTTTTTATCTTTTATGCATGGTGCTGCCACCACAATGCTTCACAGTAGGGATGGTGTTCTTTGGGTGATATGCTGTGTTGGGTTTGCGCCAAACGTAATGTTTTGCATTTATGCCAAAAAGTTTCATCTTAGTTTTGGCTGACCACAAAACTTGTTACCACATTGTTTCAGAACCCCCGGAGTGGTTTTTTGCATACCTCAAATGGGACTTAAGGTGGGCTTTTTTTTTTTTGAATAATGGCTTCCTTCTTGCCACCATACTGTACAGGCCAGACTTGTGAAGTGCTTGGGATATTTTTGTTACATGTACACAGTGACTAGACTTTGCCATAAAGGCCTGTAGCTTTTTCAAAGTTGCCGATGGCCTCTTGGTGGGCTCTCTGATCAGTCTCCTCATCCAGTTTAGAGGGACGGCCTGATCTAGTCAGGGTCTTGGTGGTACCATATGCCTTCCACTTCTTAATGATTGTCTTGACTGTGCTCCAAGGGATATTAAAGCCTTTGAAATATTTTTTATACCCATTCCCTGATCTGTGCCTTTCCACAACTTTATCCTGGAGGTCTTTTGAAAGCTCCTTGGTGCTCAAGGTTGAGTCTTTGCTATGAAATGCATGACCCAGCAGATAAAACCTACAGGAGCAGTTTATTTTATTCTGAAATAATCAGAATCACGACAATTTAACACAGGTGGAGGCCAATTAACTTAGTGTGTGATTTTTGAAGGTGATTGGTGACACCTGAGATAATTTACAATTGCTATTATCAGGGTGGTGGACACTTATCCAACGAAGATATTCTAGTTTTGTAGTTTTTAAAATTAATTTTCAGAAATTTGTAGAATTTGATTTTCACTTGGAAGTTGTGGTTTATGATGTGTAAATAAAGGTGAAAAAAGTCTGATTTAATGCAATTTAATTCCAGGCTCTAAGGCACCAAAAGGTGAAAATTTTGAAAGGGGTTTAGACTTTCTATAGGCACTGCACATGTAAATTTGTGTAAAATAGTCATGCACCATTTACATGATGGATTTACATCAGGACTTCCCTGTTCTACATGACGTATGCGCCGTATGTCACGTACTTGCTCAGCTTGCTGGAAGTGGCTGTATTTCATGTTGTTGTGTCAGTTTGATTAAGAATTGAAAGTTTTTATTTTCGACGTTGACCTTCCTCATTTAAAAATAATTTTGCACACCGAATTTCACTCAAACACACCTGCGCAGTCCAAGCTCCGATCCTGTCAATCATGTTTAATATCACAGATGGATACATACATTCAATGATACACAAGGAAATTTGATGCAGGAGAAGGACATTCGGGCCATCGTGCCTGTTCCTCATCAACACCAGACCAATTTATATAAAAAAATTAAAATGCAAATTTGTTGGGGTTGTTTTTGTTGTTTTTTCTTTTGTAAGTTGTTTTTTTTGTAGTTTTTAATTTGTATTCTTCGTTCTCTCTGGGGTGGGGGGGGGGACAAAGGTGGTTCTTGGGTGAAAAACACAACATCAACCACACACCACCACTTGATTGAACCGCCACATACACGACACTCCGCACAGATGCACACAAGTACCCATCCAAAGTCGAGCTATCGAAAAGTGCTGCTAATATCCCTGTTCCCTTCAATCAAATTCCAGTTTAAACTCATCTACTGTTTCTGCTGCCACTACCTTTCCAGGGAGAGCATTCCATGCATTAACTACTCTCGGAGTAAAAGACCCCTGCCTTACTACCCTCTTCGCTCTCCTCTTCTTTACTCACAGACACAGACCCTTGGTCCTATCACTGTCTAAGAATTAATTATTCTGTACCTATTATGTATATACCCTTCATTATCTTAAACATCTCTCTCATATCACCTTGTAACCATGCCCTTTCTCCTTCAGCTGCTCCTCACAGCTGAGTCCAGCTTGGCCCGGAATCAATCTAGTAGCCCTGCGCTGAACCCTCTCATTGTTAGATTCTAACAACTTCAGCCGCTCCTCATAGCTGAGCCTAGCCAGGCCCAGAATCAATCTAGTAGCCCTATGCTGAATGCTCCAACAGCTTCAGCCACTCCACATAGCTGAGCTGAGCCAGGCCCAGAATCAATCTAGTAGCCCTGCGCTGAACCCTCTCACAACTTCAGCCGCTCCTCATAGCTGAGTCAAGCTAGGCCCAGAATCAATGTAGTAGCGCTGCGCTGAACCGTCTCACTGTTAGATTCGAACAACTTCAGCCGCTCCTCATAGCTGAGCCGAGCCAGGCCCAGAATCAATCTAGTAGCCCTGTGCTGAACCCTCTGACAGCTTCAGCTGCTCCTCATAGCTGAGCCTCGCCAGGCCCGGAATCAATCTAGTAGCCTTGCGCTGAACCCTCTGACAGCTTCAGCCGCTCCTCACAGCTGAGTCCAGCAAGGCCCGGAATCAAACTTGCAGCCCTGCGCTGAACCCTCTCATGGCTTCAGCCACTCCTCATAGCTGAGTCAAGCTCGGCCCAGAATCAATCTAGTAGCCCTGCGCTGAACCCTCTCATTGTTAGATTCTAACAACTTCAGCCGCTCCTCATAGCTGAGCCTAGCCAGGCCCAGAATCAATCTAGTAGCCCTGCGCTGAACCCTCTGACAGCTTCAGCTGCTCCTCATAGCTGAGCCTAGCCAGGCCCGGAATCAATCAAGGAGCCCTGCGCTGAACCCTCTCACAACTTCAGCCGCTCCTCATAGCTGAGTCAAGCTAGGCCCAGAATCAATGTAGTAGCGCTGCGCTGAACCGTCTCACTGTTAGATTCGAACAACTTCAGCCGCTCCTCATAGCTGAGCCGAGCCAGGCCCAGAATCAATCTAGTAGCCCTGCGCTGAACCCTCTAACAGCTTCAGCCGCTCCTCATAGCTAAGCCTAGCCAGGCGTGGACTCGATCTAGTAGCCTTGCGCTGAACCCTCTGACAGCTTCAGCCGCTCCTCACAGCTGAGTCAAGCTAGGCCCGGAATCAATCTTGTAGCCCGCCGCTGAACCCTCTAACAGCTTCAGCCGCTCCTCATAGCTGAGCCTAGCCAGGCGTGGAATCGATCTAGTAGCCCTGCGCTGAACCCTCTCATGGCTTCAGCCACTCCTCATAGCTGAGTCAAGCTCGGCCCAGAATAAATCTAGTAGCCCTGCGCTGAACCCTCTCGTTGTTAGATTCTAACAACTTCAGCCGCTCCTCATAGCTGAGCCTATCCAGGCCCAGAATCAATCTAGTAGCCCTGTGCTGAATGCTCCATCAGCTTCAGCCACTCCACATAGCTGAGCTGAGCCAGGCCCAGAATCAATCTAGTAGCCCTGCGCTGAACCCTCTCACAACTTCAGCCGCTCCTCATAGCTGAGTCAAGCTAGGCCCAGAATCAATGTAGTAGTGCTGCGCTGAACCGTCTCACTGTTAGATTCGAACAACTTCAGCCGCTCCTCATAGCTGAGCCGAGTCAGGCCCAGAATCAATCTAGTAGCCCTGTGCTGAACCCTCTGACAGCTTCAGCTGCTCCCCATAGCTGAGCCTAGCCAGGCCCGGAATCAATCTAGGAGCCCTGCGCTGAACGCTCTCACAACTTCAGCCGCTCCTCATAGCTGAGTCAAGCTAGGCCCAGAATCAATCTAGTAGCCCTGCGCTGAACCTTCTGACAGCTTCAGCCGCTCCTCATTGCTGAGTCAAGCTGAGCCCGGAATCAAACTAGTAGCCCTGCGCTGAACCCTCCAACAGCTTCAGCCGCTCCTCATAGCTGAGCCTAGCCAGGCCCGGAATCGATCTAGTAGCCCTGCGCTGAACCCTCTGACAGCTTCAGCCGCTCCTCATAGCTGAGTCAAGCTAGGCCCAGAATCAATCTTGTAGCCCTGCGCTGAACCCTCTAACAGCTTCAGCCGCTCCTCAAAGCTGAGCCTAGCCAGGCGTGGAATCAATCTAGTAGCCTTGCGCTGAATCCTCTGACAGCTTCATCCGCTCCTCACAGCTGAGTCCAGCTAGGCCCGGAATCAATCTAGTAGCCCTGCGCTGAACCCTCTCATGGCTTCAGCCACTCCTCATGGCTGAGTCAAGCTCGGTCCAGAATCAATCTAGTAGCCCTGCGCTGAACCCTCTCATTGTTAGATTCTAACAACTTCAGCCGCTCCTCATAGCTGAGCCGAGCCAGGCCCAGAATCAATCTAGTAGCCCTGTGCTGAACCCTCTGACAGCTTCAGCTGCTCCTCATAGCTGAGCCTAGCCAGGCCCGGAATCAATCTAGGAGCCCTGCGCTGAACCCTCTCACAACTTCAGCCGCTCCTCATAGCTGAGACAAGCTAGGCCCAGAATCAATGTAGTAGCGCTGCGCTGAACCGTCTCACTGTTAGATTCGAACAACTTCAGCTGCTCCTCATAGCTGAGCCGAGCCAGGCCCAGAATTAATCTAGTAGCCCTGCGCTGAACCCTCCAACAGCTTCAGCCGCTCCTCATAGCTGAGCCTAGCCAGGCCCAGAATCAATCTAGTAGCCCTGTGCTGAACCCTCCAACAGCTTCAGCCACTCCGCATAGCTGAGCCGAGCCAGGCCCAGAATCGATCTAGTAGCCCTGCGCTGAACCCTCTGACAGCTTCAGCCACTCCTCATAGCTGAGTCAAGCTAGGCCCAGAATCAATCTTGTAGCCCTGCGCTGAACCCTCTAACAGCTTCAGCCGCTCCTCATAGCTGAGCCTAGCCAGGCGTGGAATCAATCTAGTAGCCTTGCGCTGAACCCTCTGACAGCTTCATCCGCTCCTCACAGCTGAGTCCAGCTAGGCCCGGAATCAATCTAGTAGCCCTGCGCTGAACCCTCTCATGGCTTCAGCCACTGCTCATGGCTGAGTCAAGCTCGGCCCAGAATCAATCTAGTAGCCCTGCGCTAAACCCTCTCATTGTTAGATTCTAACAACTTCAGCCGCTCCTCATAGCTGAGCCGAGCCAGGCCCAGAATTAATCTAGTAGCCCTGCGCTGAACCCTCTAACAGCTTCAGCCGCTCCTCATAGCTGAGCCTAGCCAGGCCCAGAATCAATCTAGTAGCCCTGTGCTGAACCCTCCAACAGCTTCAGCCACTCCGCATAGCTGAGCCGAGCCAGGCCCAGAATCGATCTAGTAGCCCTGCACTGAACCTTCTGACAGCTTCAGCCGCTCCTCATAGCTGAGTCAAGCTGAGCCCGGAATCAAACTTGTAGCCCTGCGCTGAACCCTCCAACAGCTTCAGCCGCTCCTCATAGCTGAGCCTAGCCAGGCCCGGAATCGATCTTGTAGCCCTGCGCTGAACCCTCTGACAGCTTCAGCCGCTCCTCATAGCTGAGTCAAGCTGGGCCCGGAATCAATCTTGTAGCCCTGCGCTGAACCCTCTAACAGCTTCGGCCGCTCCTCATAGCTGAGCCTAGCTAGGCGTGGAATCAATCTAGTAGCCCTGCGCTGAACCCTCTCATGGCTTCAGCCGCTCCTCATAGCTGAGTCAAGCTCGGCCCAGAATCAATCTAGTAGCCTTGCGCTGAACCGTCTGACAGCTTCAGCCGCTCCTCACAGCTGAGTCCAGCTAGGCCCGGAATCAATCTAGTAGCCCTGCGCTGAACCCACTAATGGCTTCAGCCACTCCTCATAGCTGAGTCAAGCTCGGCCCAGAATCAATCTAGTAGCCCTGCGCTGAACCCTCTCATTGTTAGATTTTAACAACTTCAGCCGCTCCTCATAGCTTAGCCTAGCCAGGCCCAGAATCAATCTAGTAGCCCTGTGCTGAATGCTCCAACAGCTTCAGCCGCTCCTCATAGCTGAGCAGAGCCAGGCCCGGAATCAATCGAGGAGCCGTGCGCTGAACCCTCTCACAACTTCAGCCGCTCCTCATAGCTGAGTCAAGCTAGGCCCAGAATCAATCTTGTAGCCCTGCGCTGAACCCTCTAACAGCTTCAGCCGCTCCTCATAGCTGAGCCTAGCCAGGTGTGGAATCAATCTAGTAGCCTTGCGCTGAACCCTCTGACAGCTTCAGCCGCTCCTCACAGCTGAGTCCAGCTAGGCCCGGAATCAATCTAGTAGCCCTGCGCTGAACCCACTAATGGCTTCAGCCACTCCTCATGGCTGAGTCAAGCTCGGCCCAGAATCAATCTAGTAGCCCTGCGCTGAACCCTCTCATTGTTAGATTCTAACAACTTCAGCCGCTCCTCATAGCTGAGCCTAGCCAGGCCCAGAATCAATCTCGTAGCCCTGTGCTGAATGCTCCAACAGCTTCAGCCACTCCACATAGCTGAGCTGAGCCAGGCCCAGAATCAATCTAGTAGCCCTGCGCTGAACCCTCTCACAACTTCAGCCGCCCCTCATAGCTGAGTCAAGCTAGGCCCAGAATCAATGTAGTAGCGCTGCGCTGAACCGTCTCACTGTTAGATTCGAACAACTTCAGCCGCTCCTCAGAGCTGAGCCGAGCCAGGCCCAGAATCAATCTCGTAGCCCTGTGCTGAACCTTCTGACAGCTTCAGCCGCTCCTCATAGCTGAGTCAAGCTGAGCCCGGAATCAAACTTGTAGCCCTGCGCTGAACCCTCCAATAGCTTCAGCCGCTCCTCATAACTGAGCCGAGCCAGGCCCAGAATCAATCTAGTAACCCTGCGCTGAACCTTCTGACAGCTTCAGCCGCTCCTCATAGCTGAGCCTAGCCAGGTGTGGAATCAATCTAGTAGCCTTGCGCTGAACCCTCTGACAGCTTCAGCCGCTCCTCACAGCTGAGTCCAGCTAGGCCCGGAATCAATCTAGTAGCCCTGCGCTGAACCCACTAATGGCTTCAGCCACTCCTCATGGCTGAGTCAAGCTCGGCCCAGAATCAATCTAGTAGCCCTGCGCTGAACCCTCTCATTGTTAGATTCTAACAACTTCAGCCGCTCCTCATAGCTGAGCCTAGCCAGGCCCAGAATCAATCTCGTAGCCCTGTGCTGAATGCTCCAACAGCTTCAGCCACTCCACATAGCTGAGCTGAGCCAGGCACAGAATCAATCTAGTAGCCCTGCGCTGAACCCTCTCACAACTTCAGCCGCCCCTCATAGCTGAGTCAAGCTAGGCCCAGAATCAATGTAGTAGCGCTGCGCTGAACCGTCTCACTGTTAGATTCGAACAACTTCAGCCGCTCCTCAGAGCTGAGCCGAGCCAGGCCCAGAATCAATCTCGTAGCCCTGTGCTGAACCTTCAGACAGCTTCAGCCGCTCCTCATAGCTGAGTCAAGCTGAGCCCGGAATCAAACTTGTAGCCCTGCGCTGAACCCTCCAATAGCTTCAGCCGCTCCTCATAACTGAGCCGAGCCAGGCCCAGAATCAATCTAGTAACCCTGCGCTGAACCTTCTGACAGCTTCAGCCGCTCCTCATAGCTGAGTCAAGCTGAGCCCGGAATCAAACTTGTAGCCCTGCGCTGAACCCTCCAATAGCTTCAGCCGCTCCTCATAACTGAGCCTATCCAGGCCCGGAATCGATCTAGTAGCCCTGCGCTGAACCCTCTCACAGCTTCAGCCGCTCCTCATAGCTGAGTCAAGCTAGGCTCAGAATCAATCTTGCAGCCCTGCGCTGAACCCTCTAACAGCTTCAGCCGCTCCTCATAGCTGAGCCTAGCCAGGCGTGGAATCAATCTAGTAGCCTTGCGCTGAACCCTCTGACAGCTTCATCCGCTCCTCACAGCTGAGTCCAGCTAGGCCCGGAATCAATCTAGTAGCCCTGCGCTGAACCCTCTCATGGCTTCAGCCACTCCTCATGGCTGAGTCAAGCTCGGCCCAGAATCAATATAGTAGCCCTGCGCTGAACCCTCTTATTGTTAGATTCTAACAACTTCAGCCGCTCCTCATAGCTGAGCCGAGCCAGGCCCAGAATCAATCTAGTAGCCCTGTGCTGAACCCTCTGACAGCTTCAGCTGCTCCTCATAGCTGAGCCTAGCCAGGCCCGGAATCAATCTAGGAGCCCTGCGCTGAACCCTCTCACAACTTCAGCCGCTCCTCATAGCTGAGACAAGCTAGGCCCAGAATCAATGTAGTAGTGCTGCGCTGAACCGTCTCACTGTTAGATTCGAACAACTTCAGCTGCTCCTCATAGCTGAGCCGAGCCAGGCCCAGAATTAATCTAGTAGCCCTGCGCTGAACCCTCTAACAGCTTCAGCCGCTCCTCATAGCTGAGCCTAGCCAGGCCCAGAATCAATCGAGTAGCCCTGTGCTGAACCCTCCAACAGCTTCAGCCACTCCGCATAGCTGAGCCGAGCCAGGCCCAGAATCGATCTAGTAGCCCTGCGCTGAACCTTCTGACAGCTTCAGCCGCTCCTCATAGCTGAGTCAAGCTGAGCCCGGAATCAAACTTGTAGCCCTGCGCTGAACCCTCCAACAGCTTCAGCCGCTCCTCATAGCTGAGCCTAGCCAGGCCCGGAATCAATCTAGTAGCCCTGCGCTGAACCCTCTCATGGCTTCAGCCGCTCCTCATAGCTGAGTCAAGCTCGGCCCAGAATCAATCTAGTAGCCTTGCGCTGAACCCTCTGACAGCTTCAGCCGCTCCTCACAGCTGAGTCCAGCTAGGCCCGGAATCAATCTAGTAGCTCTGCGCTGAACCCACTAATAGCTTCAGCCACTCCTCATAGCTGAGTCAAGCTCGGCCCAGAATCAATCTAGTAGCCCTGCACTGAACCCTCTCATTGTTAGATTTTAACAACTTCAGCCGCTCCTCATAGCTTAGCCTAGCCAGGCCCAGAATCAATCTAGTAGCCCTGTGCTGAATGCTCCAACAGCTTCAGCCGCTCCTCATAGCTGAGCCTCGCCAGGCCCGGAATCAATCTAGGAGCCCTGCGCTGAACCCTCTCACAACTTCAGCCGCTCCTCATAGCTGAGTCAAGCTAGGCCCAGAATCAATGTCGTGGCGCTGCGCTGAACCGTCTCACTGTTAGATTCGAACAACATCAGCCGCTCCTCATAGCTGAGCCGAGCCAGGCCCGGAATCGATCTAGTAACCCTGCGCTGAACCTTCTGACAGCTTCAGCCGCTCCTCATAGCTGAGTCAAGCTGAGCCCGGAATCAAACTTGTAGCCCTGCGCTGAACCCTCCAATAGCTTCAGCCGCTCCTCATAGCTGAGCCTATCCAGGCCCGGAATCGATCTAGTAGCCCTGCGCTGAACCCTCTGACAGCTTCAGCCGCTCCTCATAGCTGAGTCAAGCTAGGATCAGAATCAATCTTGCAGCCCTGCGCTGAACCCTCTAACAGCTTCAGCCGCTCCTCATAGCTGAGCCTAGCCAGGCGTGGAATCAATCTAGTAGCCTTCCGCTGAACCCTTTGACAGCTTCATCCGCTCCTCACAGCTGAGTCCAGCTAGGCCCGGAATCAATCTAGTAGCCCTGCGCTGAACCCTCTCATGGCTTCAGCCACTCCTCATGGCTGAGTCAAGCTCGGCCCAGAATCAATCTAGTAGCCCTGCGCTGAACCCTCTCATTGTTAGATTCTAACAACTTCAGCCGCTCCTCATAGCTGAGCCGAGCCAGGCCCAGAATCAATCTAGTAGCCCTGTGCTGAACCCTCTGACAGCTTCAGCTGCTCCTCATAGCTGAGCCTAGCCAGGCCCGGAATCAATCTAGGAGCCCTGCGCTGAACCCTCTCACAACTTCAGCCGCTCCTCATAGCTGAGACAAGCTAGGCCCAGAATCAATGTAGTAGCGCTGCGCTGAACCGTCTCACTGTTAGATTCGAACAACTTCAGCTGCTCCTCATAGCTGAGCCGAGCCAGGCCCAGAATTATTCTAGTAGCCCTGCGCTGAACCCTCTAACAGCTTCAGCCGCTCCTCATAGCTGAGCCTAGCCAGGCCCAGAATCAATCTAGTAGCCCTGTGCTGAACCCTCCAACAGCTTCAGCCACTCCGCATAGCTGAGCCGAGCCAGGCCCAGAATCGATCGAGTAGCCCTGCGCTGAACCTTCTGACAGCTTCAGCCGCTCCTCATAGCTGAGCCTAGCCAGGCCCGGAATCAATCTAGTAGCCCTGCGCTGAACCCTCTCATGGCTTCAGCCGCTCCTCATAGCTGAGTCAAGCTCGGCCCAGAATCAATCTAGTAGCCTTGCGCTGAACCCTCTGACAGCTTCAGCCGCTCCTCACAGCTGAGTCCAGCTCGGCCCGGAATCAATCTAGTAGCTCTGCGCTGAACCCACTAATAGCTTCAGCCACTCCTCATAGCTGAGTCAAGCTCGGCCCAGAATCAATCTAGTAGCCCTGCGCTGAACCCTCTCATTGTTAGATTTTAACAACTTCAGCCGCTCCTCATAGCTTAGCCTAGCCAGGCCCAGAATCAATCTAGTAGCCCTGTGCTGAATGCTCCAACAGCTTCAGCCGCTCCTCATAGCTGAGCCTAGCCAGGCCCGGAATCAATCTAGGAGCCCTGCGCTGAACCCTCTCACAACTTCAGCCGCTCCTCATAGCTGAGTCAAGCTAGGCCCAGAATCAATGTAGTGGCGCTGCGCTGAACCGTCTCACTGTTAGATTCGAACAACTTCAGCCGCTCCTCATAGCTGAGCCGAGCCAGGCCCAGAATCAATCTAGTAGCCCTGTGCTGAACCCTCTGACAGCTTCAGCTGCTCCTCATAGCTGAGCCTAGCCAGGCCCGGAATCAATCTAGGAGCCCTGCGCTGAACCCTCTCACAACTTCAGCCGCTCCTCATAGCTGAGTCAAGCTAGGCCCAGAATCAATATTGTAGCCCTGCGCTGAACCCTCTAACAGCTTCAGCCGCTCCTCATAGCTGAGCCTAGCCAGGTGTGGAATCAATCTAGTAGCCTTGCGCTGAACCCTCTGACAGCTTCAGCCGCTCCTCACAGCTGAGTCCAGATAGGCCCGGAATCAATCTAGTAGCCCTGCGCTGAACCCACTAATGGCTTCAGCCACTCCTCATGGCTGAGTCAAGCTCGGCCCAGAATCAATCTAGTAGCCCTGCGCTGAACCCTCTCATTGTTAGATTCTCACAACTTCAGCCGCTCCTCATAGCTGAGCCTAGCCAGGCCCAGAATCAATCTCGTAGCCCTGTGCTGAATGCTCCAACAGCTTCAGCCACTCCACATAGCTGAGCTGAGCCAGGCCCAGAATCAATCTAGTAGCCCTGCGCTGAACCCTCTCACAACTTCAGCCGCCCCTCATAGCTGAGTCAAGCTAGGCCCAGAATCAATGTAGTAGCGCTGCGCTGAACCGTCTCACTGTTAGATTCGAACAACTTCAGCCACTCCTCATAGCTGAGCCGAGCCAGGCCCAGAATCAATCTAGTAGCCCTGTGCTGAACCCTCCAACAGCTTCAGCCACTCCGCATAGCTGAGCCGAGCCAGGCCCAGAATCAATCTAGTAGCCCTGCGCTGAACTCTCTCACAACTTCAGCCGCCCCTCATAGCTGAGTCAAGCTAGGCCCAGAATCAATGTAGTAGCGCTGCGCTGAACCGTCTCACTGTTAGATTCGAACAACTTCAGCCACTCCTCATAGCTGAGCCGAGCCAGGCCCAGAATCAATCTAGTAGCCCTGCGCTGAACCTTCTGACAGCTTCAGCCGCTCCTCATAGCTGAGTCAAGCTGGGCCTGGAATCAATCTTGTAGCCCTGCGCTGAACCCTCTAACAGCTTCAGCCGCTCCTCATAGCTGAGCCTAGCCAGGTGTGGAATCAATCTAGTAGCCTTGCGCTGAACCCTCTCACAACTTCAGCCGCTCCTCATAGCTGAGTCAAACTAGGCCCAGAATCAATCTTGTAGCCCTGCGCTGAACCCTCTAACAGTTTCAGCCGCTCCTCATAGCTGAGCCTAGCCAGGTGTGGAATCAATCTAGTAGCCTTGCGCTGAACCCTCTGACAGCTTCAGCCGCTCCTCACAGCTGAGTCCAGCTAGGCCCGGAATCAATCTAGTAGCCCTGCGCTGAACCCACTAATGGCTTCAGCCACTCCTCATGGCTGAGTCAAGCTCGGCCCAGAATCAATCTAGTAGCCCTGCGCTGAACCCTCTCATTGTTAGATTCTCACAACTTCAGCCGCTCCTCATAGCTGAGCCGAGCCAGGCCCAGAATCAATCTAGTAGCCCTGTGCTGAACCCTCCAACAGCTTCAGCCACTCCACATAGCTGAGCCGAGCCAGGCCCAGAATCGATCTAGTAGCCCTGCGCTGAACCTTCTGACTGCTTCAGCCGCTCCTCATAGCTGAGCCTAGCCAGGCCCGGAATCGATCTCGTAGCCCTGTGCTGAACCCTCCAACAGCTTCAGCCGCTCCTCATAGCTGAGCCTAGCCAGGCCCGGAATCGATCTAGTAGCCCTGCGCTGAACCATCTGACTGCTTCAGCCGCTCCTCATAGCTGAGTCAAGCTGGGCCCGGAATCAAACTTGTAGCCCTGCGCTGAACCCTCTAACTGTCTCGCAGCTGTTGAAATCATTTTGTATTTGAGGCTGCGGCGATGCTTTTTTTTGTCTCGGTTCTATAAGAATGATTGATGCTGTTGAAGGATGTGGGCAACAACAATGACAAATGTTGAATTAATAAGTGGAACTTTGCAACCCAAACTGTGATTCTTTCTTACACTGCAGCCATGACAACACGATCAGCAAATTGTTGCCTTTCTGTTATAGTTTCCTTGCCTCTGTTGCACTCCAATTTACTTTTGCTTCACATGTAATCTAGACTAGACCTTTACCTGGAATGGTTTCATTGTATTGGGCTTGATCGCGATGGGTGTTCAACTGAACTTTCTTTTAACCTTAATATTGCTGCTCGTCTCACTCAGACTGTTTCTCCTCATCTTTGCTTTCACTTTCACGTCACCCAGGATGTGATCGGAGAGTTTAATCTTGTGTTCTTGAGGTCGAGCTGTATATTTTTCAGGTTTGTGGGCTTTAACTCAAATCACCGATATGTGCCAATACTCGTTCTGTGTAATGGATGAAGGATGTCTAATACACAATCCACAAGATCCCACGCGGTTTAAATGCCATCCGAGTTGTACTATATCAGGCAGACCTAATAGTCGTGGAACTATTTGAGTGCTCTCATATCCTATATTGATTTTCTTTTTCACTACAAAGAGAGCAACACGAACCAAAACTGTTAATAAATCATCATACCTTAGCAAAAATTAGTATATTTGTATATTATATGACTGTTACCATAATTTCATTCAACACCGCGCGACTTAATATTGAAGTCCAAATGAAGAAAGTAAATTGTGCTTCTTCAACATTTTATGCATAAATTATGGTTGATGGATATGGGTTGTGGGCTTTTGTCTCACACCTGCCATCTGTGGAGGTGTGCTGGGGTTACCATGCAAATGATACTTCTGGCCGCCGCATTGACCAGTACACTCCAAAAACCATACCGACAATGATCACCTCAACACGTCCACCTTTATTGCCGAGAGCTGGCTCCTGTGATCACCATTTCTCACAAAAGGGAAGTTGTTGCATTCAATCTTTCCTCCATTTCTCTGTCCTCCCTCGTATGCCATCACCCTCTTCTCCATCGCTGCGTCAACGTGGTCCCTTTGACCAATCGAGGTTGTCTTCATGGAAACAAGTATCGGGTGACTGGTGAAGCCATGAGATGTGTCAATTATTTTTGGAGCAAAAGGAGCAGTTTTTCATCAACTCAGAACTCGTGGTCAAGGTCAGGCCAGGCCACATGAGATCTGTGACTTGCTACAGGAACCATGTATTGTAAACCTGTACTAACCTGTTTCATGGTCGAGTTGTCAGTGACTAAACCATCTCCCCACACCACTAGATTTCCTGGTGTGGAGGGTGTATGGAAAGGGACACCCAACAGGATTAAAAACAAAACCTGTCAAAGGGCGGAGGAGCTCCGGTTGTGAGCCAACGGCCATCCATATCTTGTGCCCAACTGCGTCTGTGGACATCCTGCTGCAGTTGGGTTACTTTTTTTTAGGAGTTTGGTGGCACAATTTGCACTCTGGCCACCGTAAAAACACTTCATTCCGCAACACCCACAAATGCAAAGAAAACTGGAAACCAACTCCGTGTGAGTACCTCCTGTGCTGCTGCCTTTCTCAGGGCAGCTCACCTAATGACAGGATTGGGGCAAAGCCTCCGGAATCCCCATTCCTTGATGATCGGAGGAAAAGCACGGGGTAAACTTACTGGGTCAAATTACGGTGGTGTCTGGCGGAGTAGTGCTGAGGTGTCATCCACCAGACGGGTCTCCTTTGGTTAACCTGAGGCGGTCCCTTCGGGTGGGTGCCTGGAATGTCCTATCCCAAAGAGAGGATGATCACCTGTCTCTGTTATCATCTGAGCTCAAGCGTTTGAAGAACAGTATTTCAGTACTCTGTGACATTCAGAGACCGGATAATGACGATATAATGGTGGGTGGTTACACTTACTATTGGTCTGGTCGCTCTGATGGTTACCATGCCCAAGGAGTTGCTGTTGCTGTGTCCAATAAGCTGACTCCAATGATAATTGAGGAAACCCCGGTCAACAAGCATATTATGAGATGAAGGATTCGTCGCTCCTTGGGTTTCAATTCCTTGGTCTCTGTATATGATCCGACTGAGGCGAGTGATCTCACCGTGAAGGACGCATTCTGTGCCATGCTCGAGTCTGTGGTTGATCAGTGCCCCAGGCGAGATACTCTTCTGGTCTTGGGGGATTTCAATGCATCGCTGGAACTGATAGGGATGGTTTTGAGACATGTATTTGTCCCCATGGGTTTGGAACTGTGAACCAGAATAGCACTAAGTTCCTTAACTTTGCAAGAACTCTGAACTAAGGGTGGCTGGTTCATGGTTGCAGAGCCCATAGGCTCATCGCTGGACTTTGTATTCCAACTGTTATGGTGTGGCAAAATCAGATTGACTATGTGCTCGTTGATGGTCGCTGGAGGATGACCCAGAACTGCGGGGTCTAACGGAGTGCTCAATTCCTCAATACCGACCACCGGCTTTTTGCAGCAACTCTGATCTTGCAGCTTAAATCCAGGAGAATCGTAACATCCCAGCCGAGGCTGGATGTTGGCAAGCTCAAGGATAAGAGGGTACCTGAGGAGTTTGCAAACAGGCTGAGTGGGGATTTTGGACGTCTGGGTGCTTTCGGGAGTCCTGAAGAGTTGTGGAGTGCCTTCAAGTCTATCATCCTTGATGTTGTCAGTGGATGTCTTCTTACTCACCGAAGCGAGAAGAACAATTTTTTCTCTCAACGGACACTGGATGCCATTGACCGGAGTTGCAGGATCAGGCTTAATGGCAGAGCTGAGCTGTTCAGGGAGTTGAGGCGTAAACATGTAAGTGTGCTGAGGGTGGACAAGGTAGCCTATGTGCAAGGAATCTGTGAGAGGGTAGAGGATCACCTGTGTTCATGTGATTCTCGTGCTGCTTACAGGGGAATTCGCGCATTGCGTTCCTCCAAGCCCTGGATATCACAGGTGTTACTATCCCTATTGCTCACCCTCGAATCAACTGTGATCCACCTTCGTTTGTGGAAACACAGGCTGTGGTGAACTGGTTGAAATGGGGTAAAGTTGTTGGGATCTGTGGCATCCATGCTGAACTTGTCATGGCTTGTTGGAAATGCTGTACTCATGTGGTTTCATGCAGTTCTGTGATCTGTTTGGAACACAGGCATCATCCCAACTTACTGGAAGAGGAGCCTTGTTGTCACCTCTCTGGAAAGGGAAGGGTGATCGCCAGGACTGCAACAACTACCGTGGGGTGGCGTTGCTTACAGTGCCGGGCAAGGTCTTGGCTCGGATAACTATTGTTCAGGTTTGCCACCATCTGCTTGACCACCAGTGCCCAGAGCAGTCAGGCTTTACACCAAAGAGGTCAACGATTGACCGTATCCTTGCTCTTCACCGAATACAGACGAGAGTTCCAGCAGGGGCTGCTTGCAGCATATGTTGATCTCTGTGAAGCATTCAAATCCATGAATCCCCTCCGGAGGATTCCTGGTCTTCGTGGGTGCCACTAAACTGATAAATCTGATGTCTGAACTATTATATACTCTGGAACTGATAGTGCTGTGAGATGTTGTGGTACCATCTCTGACATATTTACAGTTGTTAATGGAGTATGTCAGAAGTGTGTACTGGCCTACACACTTTTCAGTGCTTGTATGGACTGGATTCTGGGGAGGATGTCGGAGAGATCAAGCTGTGGTGCATCATTTGGGAATGTCACGATCTCTGACCTTGATTTCACAGATGATGTATTCATCTTAGCGGAGACTCTGGATCCTTTTGGGGGCCCTCGAGGTGCTGAATGAGGAGTCGGAGCCACTGGGATTATGGGTTTCCTGGGTCAAAACTAAGATCCAGGCTTTCAATGACATCTTGGATGCTGCTATCCTGTCTGTACCTGTTTGTGGTGATGATGTTGAGATCACGGAGAGATTCACTCTCCCTGGCAGTGACATTCATGCCTCTGCTGGCTGTGAACCAGAGGTCAACAGACATCTGTGTCAGGCCTGGGGAGTCATGGATTCACTGGATCATCGGGTGTGGCGCTGTTGGTACCTGTGCAGGAGGATGAAAGTCCGAGTCTTCAGGTCTTTGGTGCTTCCAGTTTTGCTCTCTGGATGTGAGCCTTGGACTCTGACCAGGGATCTTCAGAGAATCCTTGGCTATCGCTGGTTGGACTTTGTGTCCAACGAGCAGTTGCTGAGAGAGAGTAAAATGAGATTTGTTACCTGCATAGTCTGTGAGTGTCAGCTGCGGCTGTCTAGACATGTGTCTCGTTTTCCTGTCGCTGATCCTGCTCACCAGATGCTCTCAGTGGGGGTGTCTCGTGAGTCGAGGAGGCTAATGGGCCAACCACCTACCTTGTGGTTGCAGCAGGTTGATCAGCTTATCAAGGAGACAGGGATGGGCCAGGCATCTGCCTGAGGGATGGCGAGAAGGAGACTCCTGGAGTACCGGCAGAAAGTGGATGCAGTGATGCGCTGCTCCGGTGCATGCTCCCATACCTCACCTGACCTGAACTTCTTCTTCTTTGAAATACAGCAAAAGGCAGTGGTGCAGCATCATTGGCTGACACAGCTGGCCCTCTGCTGGTAAGAGCAGGAATTTGTAATTTGTTCACAGTGCCAGTGATAGCTCACCTACTTTTTGTAAAAGACACCATGGGATCTTTAACATCCACTAACGAATGCCTGCAGAGAGGATACTGGTTTAACATCCATCCGAGGGATGGGCACACACATTGATGGATCACCCTGCCAGTGAAACATGGGGATGTCCGTATATCGATGGAACTGGGTTCAAACCAGTTCAAACTGGGCGAGATGGCTTAGTGGCTTCGAGGTGAGTGTGTGTACCTCTGGGCCACCGTTTCAGCCTCTTAGACCACAGTGAAAATGTATGAAGCATGCTGTACTTTCAAATTTTAATTTTGACGCAGTCATTGTGGTGTCAAAAAGGTAAAAATGAAAAGCCTTGTTGAGCTACTGCATTGTTGGGATTCTATTTATATTGCCGATATAACCATCAAGGATGGGTGATGGAATGGTATGGTATGGTATTTGATGGGACAAGAGGTTCACAGAACAACAACAACAACAACAACAACAACAACAACAATGCCATGACAGAATGGCATCCGAAGGACGTGCAACCGGACGGAACTCCATGACATCATCAAGCATGACGAATGCTTTGAGAAAAGTTTACTTTTGACTGAGCCGAATGGAATAAATAGAGGAGTTTTTTTTTCAGTAAATGTAGAAGCTCTAATCAGAATTTCAAGACATTGTTAATTATCCCAAGAAAGTTCGGTGACGATGTGCGAAGTAGAAGTGAGATTGTTAGTGCACAGGAAATGAGAACAGACACAGACAGACACTGTGATTTTATTGACATAGATTAATAGATTGCAAAACAATATAGAATGCACAAAGAAAATCCATTTAATTGTGAAACAAGTTTCCCCAATTATGATGCAAAACGTTTGTTTGGACATTTCACCAATCCAGGAAGAAAGATCTTGAATCGTAATTTGTCGAACAAGTATACATATAACATCACGAATTATCCCTCATTGGTGTAAGCAGGATATTTATTACTTGGAAAATGCCCTCAAACCCCGCAGATGTTGTAAGACAATAATTCCATTACACCCTCTCTGCTCCTTGCTAATCTGCAGTCTGCCTCAACACCTGTCTTTTAATTTACTTTTCACTTACCTCCTCACATTTTATTGCCTCTACCTGTACTCCGTAATATCCTCCCCTCATTCTTTGCCATGTTTTGCATTCGTAAGTGATGCTTAGAAAAGCTTTTCTTTAAAACTTTGATTAATCAGGATGAAGGTGTCTGTAGCTGTAGTTTGGAAACACAAAAATTCCACTGGTATCAAAAAATCAGGGTTGGAACAAGAAATATATATATATATATATATATATATATATATATATATATATATATATATATATATATATATACATATATATACATATATATATATATACATATATATATACATACACATATACATACACACACACACACACACACACACACACACACACACAAGCCGGTAGGCGACATGGGTGGTCGCTCGACTAAGGCGAATTCGAAATATGTAGATAAGAGAACACATCAGATGGCATTTTTGCCGTTCGTTGTTCCATATAGGAATATGACGAGCAACTGTCGATTCATCATTTGTGTTTGATTCCCGAACCCTACGTTAGGGAATCCCAGCGCGAACGTTGGGGTGAAAGCATATATTAATATAATTGCATACTAGTCATACAGTTTTTGACGGATCGGGCTGAAATTTTTTGACAAAGAGGTTGATTATAGTGCGCATAAAACCGCGGAAGCCGATTTTTGATTTTCGAAAAAAAAAAAAAATAATATATATATATATATATAAATATTTTTCGGATTTTTGCAAAAATTTCAAAGTCCCGTTGCTAGGCAACGGTGGCGTCCATAGCAACGGTGCTCAAAAGCATACAACTAGATCCAGGTATGAATATACCTGTTAAGTTTCATCAAAATCGGCTGACTCTCTGGCCTCCAGAGCTGTCCATTACATACAAACATACAGACAAGCCGGTAGGTGACAAGGGTGGTCGCTATATAATTGCATACTCGTCATACAGTTTTTGACGGATCGGGCTGAAAATGTTTGACAAAGAGGTTGATTATAGTGTGCATAAAATGCGAATGCCGATTTTTGATTTTCAAAAAATATATATATATAAATATTTTTCGGATTTTTAAAAAAATTTCAAAGTCCCGTTGCAAGGCAACGGTGGCGTCCATAGCAACGGTGCTCAAAAGCATACAACTAGGTCCTGTATGACACTACCAGTCAAGTTTCATCAAAATCGGTTGGCTCCTCCGGCCTCCAGAGCTGTCCATTACATACAAACAGACAGATGGAAAACCTGAGAATAACGGTACTCTCGCGACCACCCAACAAGCCGGTAGGCGACATGGATGGTCGCTATATAATTGCATACTAGTCATACAGTTTTTGATGGATCAGGCTGAAATTTTTTGACAAAGAGGTTGATTAAAGTGTGCATAAAAGCGCGGAAGCCGATTTTTTGATTTTGGATTTTTTTTTTTTTTAGGATTTTCCAAAAATTTTCAAAGTCCCATTGCTGGGCAACGGTGGCGTCCATAGCAACGGTGCTCAAAAGCATACAACTAGGTCCTGGTATGATACTACCAGTCAAGTTTCATCAAAATCGGTTGACTCCTCCGGCCTCCAGAGCTGTCCATTACATACAAACAGACAGATGGAAAACCTGAGAATAACGGTCGTCTAGCGACCACCCAATAGTCTAGCGACCACCCAATAGTCTAGCGACCACCCAATAGTCTAGTGACCACCCAATATGTGTGTACTGTGTATATATATATATATATATATATATATATATATATATATATATATATATATATATATATATATATATATACATACATAAGGACCCACCTAGATCTCTGAACGGTTTATGTTTTGTATCCAACTGATAAGCCGAACCCGCATCCTCACCTGAACCAATATCGAATCGGCTTGTTATTGTCACCGACCAACTCATCCACCAAGTTTTGTCATAACCCGTCCATAACTTTTTGAGTCGTGTTACATATCGTTTTTGACCCGATCGCTCAATGATGAAGAATCATTGAAAAATTCTGGTATCCAGATTCGGATCTTCACCAAAATATAATGATGCGACCTTGTCACGCACCCAACTTGTCCACCAAGTTTTGTGTGAATCTGTCCACAGCTTTTTGAGATATCTTGCTCACAGACAGACAAACCAGGATAAAAAAAAACAACCTCCATCCACCTTTGGTGCGGAGGTCATTATACAATCCCTGAATGTTTGTTACTTCTTTATTACTCGGCTTTTCGTCAGTTAAGAATATCCTTAAACATTTAAGATCACACTCTACCGTTTGTCTTGACCTTATATTAAATTTTTAAAAAATCACCATGTAGTTTATTTATTTTAATTTACTCCGAAGACTAAGCCTGGTGTTGGCTTCGTGGTTCGGGTGGCCGGCTTGGGATCCTAGGGTCCTGAGTTTGAGCCCCGTTGGCTGCTGAATTAACACCAGGTGGGGTTGACTGAGCCTGTCATCCTCCTGAGGTCGTTGAAATGAGTACCAGTGTACCGGTAGAGGGACACATCATCAGTGGCACAGCTGTGCTCCAAAAAATGGTCGGAGTGGCTCCACGATTCCAAAGACTGCAAAATGGCAGGTAATGAATGACACAGGTGGCCAGCCTATACCTGTATGGACAAAGGAGTGTGAGGTCGTTGATTATTATCGATGAGGAGAGTGAAGTAAAGGAGGTTTTTGGTGGGAATTGGAGTAATTGAAGCTGTGGGAAGAGAAATGCATGGGACCTCCAAGGGTTGGGAACAGAAAAGAATACCCGGCACATTTATAACGGAACACCTACAATGATCCTAACAAGAAAGAGTTCGGGTACATCGGATAGACCTTAAAACAGCTGGGAGCTCGAGGATAACTGTCATTTGTTGCAAGAAGCATGGCTGCAAATTTCGTGCTTCATGTGCCCAAGCTGTGACTGCAATTACTGGTGCTACAAGCTCGCGGCCAAATGCGCCATGACGATGCTGTGATTGTACTCCACTGGAAAGAATGCAGAGCTGTTCCACCAGAACTGGCTCATAAAAACGATGCTTTACACGATGCTCTTTAGTCTGTGACTGACAAATTATCGAGCTGATTTTGTTGGTAGGTGTCCATTATTTGTGACATACGTAGCAGTGTTTAGATTCCTTCTCAAGCCTAATTGTTGATCAATGATATATTCAACGGATTTCTGAGCTTGAGTTGGTCTAATTTGATGGTTGTGTAGATCCACCAAAAAATAAACAACAACAAAAAAAACGTTTTGCTCATGTGTAAATATACAGGAAATATTTTTTTTGTCGAAATGATAAACTCATTGCCATTGGGCCTTCAGTTGAGCTATTATTAGGGACATTTATTATGCTTAATTTTGTCTAAAGTGACGAGAGTAAAACATAAATTAAGATTTGACCTCATTTGCTATTTTTGTTGTTATTGTTGTTTACATCCATCCATTGGGACCATACTCTGTACGGAGCATTGGTGCTGCCAAAGCAGTCTCCTGGGCTATTGGGCACAATCCTGGAAGGCTCGCTCGCCACTCCAACACAGGAAACTCAAATGGCTCAATC
Organism: Eptatretus burgeri; assembly: GCF_056783735.1. NCBI lineage: Eukaryota > Metazoa > Chordata > Myxini > Myxiniformes > Myxinidae > Eptatretus > Eptatretus burgeri. The sequence goes on from NC_140969.1 coordinate 101,171,747, forward strand.
ATCCCAGCAAGCTGGTACTTTATTTGCTAACCTCAGAAGGATTTGAACTCAGGACCTTCAGATCCCAAGCCCACTACCCTAACCATTAAGCCAACACCAGGCATACATTGCTGTGACCCTGAACCCATTTTATGCAAAGTTTTGATAATCGATGGCTAGTAACACCCACTCCCTTGGGGGAGTAGTCTCGTGGGAGTGGGGGTGGGGTGGTGGGGTAAATATATTTTGTGCTGTGGCTAATAATCCCGCCTGTCTGCAGCAGGGGTCAGTAAACCACTTGCACTGTGGCACATAGAGAGGTGAAAATCGAAAGTTGTTTCCTACCCTCTCCTTAAAGGAGTGTGGGGTGGTAGGGTTGCACTTATGACCTGACCCAGGACACTACCAACACATACGCAAAATTTGGTGGACATCGGCCTCGCCCTGTCTTTTTCTATGATTTTCAGACGTACACACATGCCTACAGAAAATTGCCTTTGTCAATATCGTGTCTTTTTCGAGTCTGAACCGTACACACTTGTTTGATTTTCTTCAAGAGCTCCTCAATTGATATTTTATTTTACTCTCCACAAAACACAATTCCAAAATGAAAGTGTCAATTCACTGCAGAACTGAAGACAAATTCCTGTTTTCAAAGTGGTCGAGAAGTATGGTGAAGCCGAGTGCTTGGTATGTAGAGCTGGTACATAAGTCTTTGTGGTAAATAAAAGGTGCTATTGGCTTACAGTCTCATGTGGACTCAGCCAAGCACAATATTACTGAGAATAATTCAGTATTTCGACTGGAAGAACGGTGGTTTGCAGTCAACATTAATCGAGGTCCGAAACACACCGAATGAGACTGCCGTGCCGATATGATTGCTCAATACAGAAATGAAACTCTTAAAAAGTTTCGTTTTTTGGGGTTTTTTTTTTTTTGGAGCGTCCCTCTCTCGAGTGTCCTTTTTTTTTGAAATTTCAAATATGGTCACCCTAATGTTGAAGCAATGTTACTTTTATCAAACCAGAATGTTGTTCTCAATCGTATTGGAGTTCCGTACCTGTGACTCGCCTGGAAATGGCACACATCGATATGTGATGAAAGATAGTGGTTACATTGCAACTACTCTTCTCTACTTTAAAAAATAAAAAAAATCCTCCAATTCAGCAGATTAGTCAGATCCAGTTTGTGCTCAGATGGGAGTACAATCGGGGGGTGTGGGCTGAGAGATGGCTGGATCACTCGTTTTGGCAGATTGTTTTCCTTTGAGATATCTGATGCAGAATTTATTCTCGATATGGAGTAAAGTGATGATTACGCTGCACTGGGTTAGTGCTGGCGTTGCATGTGGCACTACTTCCCAAGATATACTGGATGGCAACAGAAAGCAAGATGCCACATCTGCATTTTGGATGGAGATACTAAAGATGGTGTTTGCTGGATAAATTCTCTGCAAGGAAATTGAATGGGGTCGGTAAAGGGATGTAGTTCTCAATTTAGACTGGCGTTTTGGTAAGAATGGATGAGATTAGTGAACAGCAAATAAGTAGATTCTTCTTATGCTGTCATGTGCAGCACTTGGCTGTGGGTGGCATCATCTGCTGGGGGTGCAGCTCTGCTGCTGATGCAGTGTCCCCGATAAGTTAGAGCAGGAATTTTTAATTTATTAATTCATGGTGCCAGAGATGGCTTGCCTTCTCTTCATGGACACCGTGGCATCTTTAACATCCAACAACTAATGTGAGCAGACGGGACACCTAGTTTAATGTCCATCCGAGGGACGATACACATTGATGATCACCCTGCCTTTGAAACATCAGGATGACAGTTTATAGCTGGGTTGAGATTCCAACCCAGGCTATACAGCTCAGAGGTGTGCATGCGTGTGTGTGTGTGTGTGTGTGTGTGTGTGTGTGTGTGTGTGTGTGTGTGTGTGTGTGCGTGCGTGTGTGCGTGCGTGCGTGCGTGCGTACGTGCGTGCGCGCACGCATAACTCTGGGCTATGTTTCCAGCCCAATAAGTAAAATGATACAATAAGATAATGGTGTTTGGATAACAAAAAGTGATCCACCTAAAATATCCACGACTCAGCTCGTATAATTAACAGAGCCAATGTGCTGCCACAGCACTCCCTGCAAGGGTCTTGACCATTGGGAAGCAGTTGAAAGGTGGATATTTAGATATAATCCGACATGGGATGACTTGCATGCTCAACTTTTGGGGGCAGGGGTGAACAGTCTGCAGGGAAAACCATTTTTCCATCTCAATCCCACAACAGATATAATACTTACACAATTACACCAACCCACACTTCACATCTACAACTACTGTACCTCTAACAAAGACATTTTGATACAATTGTTACTATTGCCACCTTTGACAAAAATGTCGAAAGATGTCGTGATAGCAATCGGTAAAAGGATTGTGTTGTTGTATTGTGGTGTCAATCCTTCCTTGTCATTCCTCCTTACCTTTTTTTTGGTTGTTTTTGGGGGTTTCCATTCCAAAATGTTTTCACAGCTTGAATTGGAGTGATCCTTGGGGAATCATTGTAAAACAAGTCAAAAAAAACTCCAAAAATGTTTTAATGCCTCCGCTGACGAAGTCGCCGGAGGCATTATGTTTTCAGGTTGTACGTCCGTCCATGGTAATTTATCTGTTTTCTCTGCAACCGCTTATCCGATTGACACAAATTTTTCACTATTGGTCTATCGACTCATGTTAAATGTTCTCATGATAATGATGATGTCATTTGTCACATGATTTGGCAGCTATGATTTTTGAAGTGTAAACCGTTAAAAATCTTCCCCATAACGGCTTGACAGATCGAGGAGAACTTCCCCCACATGTTCCCCAAGCCTTGGGATACCAATGTGTTCACCAATAATTAATAGGTCACATGATCTGGCAGCCATTTTGGATTGAACGAAAAAATCTTTTTCTTGAACCGCTTCATCAATCGATGTGAAACATCACAATTATGACCTCGTAGTCATGATGTATCTAGTAGTCATGGTGAATCTAGTAGTCACAGAGGTCTTGAATTTCAACCTGATCGGGCGCATGGTCTGGCAGCCAAAATTATTTTATATTTTGAATCTGAGTTCAGGGATTTAAATCAAACTTGGAACAAATATGTACAATGATCTATTAATTTTGGCTAAGGCATATCTGGTGACGTCGAAGAGTGCCCTTCTAGTTCGCTGATATATATATATATATATATATATATATATATATATATATATATATATATATGTGTATATATATATATATGTATATATATATATATATATATATATATATATATATATATATATATATATATATATATATATATATATATATATATATATATATATATATATATATATATATATGTATATGTATATATATTGAATCCTCCCACATTCTTCCAGCCGAAGAAGCTGAATAAAGCAAACATGAAAGGCTACCCAAGGTAAGCCCTTTTTTGTTTCAAACCCTTCCCAGAGTTCCTGCAAAGCTGTAAAGACGTTCACAAATAGAACACACATGAGAATCCCAATGCTACACACCCCTTCAGCTAGCAGACTAGTTTCATCGCTTGTTGGCAAATCATCAACGACAGCACAGACAGAAACATGTACCACTGAGGCTCCCAAGCATGCACCACATGTAAGCATCAAAATCAGTCAACATATAATTGAAAACCAAAGCAAAGGACTTGCTATGGTGGCCTTTCATGGTTGCTTTATGCAGCTTCTTTGGCTGGAGGAGCATGGGAGTAGTCAATTTATTTAAATAATCCCAGCCACCTGGGTTAATTGATTAGGTGAGAGCTGATTGGTTATTCCCTCCATTCACAGGCGAGAGATTAGTGGGTCTCTGTTTTTACTCAAGAAAGAAAGATATATATATATATATATATATATATATATATATATATATATATATATATATATATATATATATATATATATTTACACATTGGCTAATTTGCCATCCCAATAAAATAATTTGCCATATTTGTGCTTCAATAAGTCTTCTACTGTACTTACCATATCAGCACAGTCCGCCAGTGGAAATGCATAATAATATTGTTTTGTTCTCCAAACCTTCTTTAGTTGTCTCGTCTTCAGTTGTCCTACCCTTCCTCCTGCCCGTGGTTCACTGAAGTTTGTGGCGAGGCAGTTGTCCTGAAACAACTTGCCTTTGCCTCATGGAAAGCAAACCCAACTTAGGGTAATCTCAGTTCCTTCCATAAAGATCGGAAAAAGTGTGTACCCTCAGGAGAGCCAGAAAACAACATCTTTCTATGCTCAAGTCTGAACTCTCAAACCTCTCTCCCTCTTCTAAATCCTGGTGGCATCTAGTTAAGTCTGTTTCTGGTGTATGTTCCCCCTCCATCCCTCCATTACCTCAAATGGCTGCACTGCTGACACTGCACGTCAAAAGGCTGAATGCCTAAACTCTGTGTTTGCTTCCAAGTAGTTTGCTCAGATTGTGTCCCAAGCCCATCACTTTGTGTACCCACCTTATCCAGTTGCACCCAGCTATTCCTGGACTCTGTGTCCTTTTCTCCTGACAAGGTGGAGAGGTTGCTATCAAACATCGACAGGTCCAGATCGCACCAGCCCACGTGTCCTAAAAACCTGGTCCTCTGCTCTTGCTAACTCTCTCTCTCTCTGTTCTATTCACGCTCACATTTGCTCAAGGTCATCTGCCATCTGCTTGGAAATCAGCAAACATCACCGCTTTGCATAAAAAAGGTACTAAAAGAGATCCGTGCAATTGCAGACCAATCAGCCTTCTCCCAATCATCAGCAAGGTTATGGAATTCATCATCGCTTCAGACATTAAATCCTTCCTCTTCTCCAATGGCTTGATTTCCGATCATCAATGTGGATTCAGACCAGGTCACTCTACCCAGGATATGCTGCTTCTGCTCTCCCAACAATAAATAGAGGTCCTCATTGCCAGACATGAATTCAAAGCCATATCCCGAGACATATCGCATGCTTTCGATAGTCTGACACCCTGCCCTGCTCACTAAATTCTCTTCTTGTGGTATCCAAGACCATCTCCACTCATGGCTCGCAGACTTCCTCTCCTGTCACAACCAACGTCTGGCCCTTCATGGAGTTCTTTCATCCCCTCTTCCTGTCCAGGCTGGAGTTCCTCAAGGTAGCGTTCTGGGCCCTGTTCTTTTTCTGGTTTTCATCAACGATCTCTCTGAATCTCTGGAAAATCCTATTTATCTCTTTGCTGATGACTCCACCATCTGTCATCCCTCAGATCGGCATGCAGCAGCCTCTTCACTCTCTGCAGATCTGGATAAAATCACAAACTGGTATAACACGTGGAACATATCTTTCATGTGAGACACATCTCACACTCTCACTATGTCTCTCTGAAAGGAACATCTGGAACCCCCCTCCCCCCCCCCCAAATATACCCTCTCAACAATCCTCATGAAGAAGTCCTTTCATTCAAGCATCTTGGTCTCACTGTCTGCCATTATCTTTCCTGGGAAAGCCACATTTCCAAGCTGGTCTCCAAAGCCAGTCGCTGACTGGACATCCTCCACTGTGCAATGTCCTTCCTTTGCACACCTGAGCTCCTGACAACAACAAAAAAGCTTTCTTCCACAGCCTGATGGAGTACTGCTCTCCCCTCTGGGCTGTTGCTCCCGCCTCACCTTTCTCAGCATCACGCTGTGGAAAGCAAGGTATTTAGGATCATTAGTATCTCCAGAGATGAGGCTGAGTCCTTGGGTCTCTCACTCTCTCATGGCAGGGAGGTCGGTGGTGTTTTTGTCTTTTACTGTCTTTCTACTGTCTCCTTTCCGGCCTTGCCCCCTGCTCTGTCTGCGATATATTTACGCTGGGCGCTCAAGGTCCGCCAGCAACCCTCCTCTGGTAAAACAATGAAAATCATGAATTACTGCTCACCTTTTCCCCACCTTCATTCCTCTTTTTCCCCACCTTTGGAACAAGCTCCCACACTCTCTTCAATCCCACTCTGCTCTCCAGGTCTTCAAAACAGCTGTTCACCACCATCTCTTATCTTTCCCCATCCAAAACCATTATCTATTCTACTCCGTTAATCCACACCAAACCCTTCTCCTTAAAATTCCCTGCTTTCCTTTCTGAAAGTCCCTGTAGTGTCGATATTGCTTACCCTGTGTACCCTGCCCCATCCCTCTTCCTTCCACATATCTCCGCATGTCTCTGTTTCTCACCGTTTTTTCCCTCCCTCTCCCGCACCTCTTGTCTCCTGCTCCCCTTGTTGTGTGTTGTGTGTGTGTTAGCTCTCATACGAGAATCGACATTGTATATGTGTATATATATATATATACATATATATATATATATATATATATATATATATATATATATATATATATATTTGAAGATTCAGCGGCGCTTAACAGCACCGCCATCTCCGGGATTATAACGCCGGCTAGTTCGGCACAGGTCTCGGGTCACGCGCCTCTGATCGTGATACCAAAGTAACCCTGTGCCATACCAGTTGGGGATATAGACCCCGGCTACAGACTGGGTTTGTCAGAGACCGAGTGAAGTCTGCCACAGTCCGTAACCAGTTTGATTTTAAATACAAATCGAGCGATTGTTCCTCAGCGTAGCACGAATAAATTCAAGGTGGCAAATTTCATACGAATCAGCCAGATTTATTGGGGAAACATCAGGGAGCACGACACAAGCAAAGCATTCACGACAATGTTTAATTCATCTATAACCCGCTCTTATCTCGGGAGCTATGGATACGGGTTTCAAAGGGAGCCCTAGAAAAATAAACCTTAAGCCTGGACAACATGCATACAAGACACGGAGTACTTGGTAGTGCCTCATGGACTAGAGGAAAAGTGTTGAAGGCAAGAATGCGGCTCGTGACAAGCCGATGACGTCGGATTCGAGCGCCCAGCCCAAGCATGCAGCGTGGCAAGATGGCGCTTGTACTATCGGCATCGCTCGCGCATGCCGTGTGGCAAGATGGCGGCGACGACGTCCTTTTGTCAGCACTGCTCACGCAGCAGCCTTGGCGCGTCCAGCCCCTGTAAGGTCGACGGCACAGGAGAGAAAGATCTATGGTGTGTTCCAGCTGGTTTCTCACAAGGTCCAGTATGCGAATCCAGGACTGGCCTGTACACCAGACCAGGCCAAATCTGGGTGTTTGACTCTGCAGGTGGGTCGATGGGATGAAAAGACGTGTCGAGCTGTCCAGGGAGTAAGGACAGTCAGAGCCCCCGTGGCTGGACTCAGGAAGAACCTTTGGATCACCTGCAGACTGGATCCATGGCCGAGGAGGAACAGCCGGCCAAGCCACTCCTCATAACGCAGATCGCAGACTCACAAAAGCAGTTCCTTCCTTGCCTTTCGGGGCGGGCCTTTCGGACCGCCTCCGGGGACCCGTGATTGGTCCATTGTTCGAGATTGCAGCAGCTCTCCACCAATTGGTTGCTGACACGTCTTGTTGACTGACTCAGGGCGCTGGGCGGGGGGGGGGGAGGGGGGCACGCAAGGGGGGGTGGGAAGGAAAAAGAAGGCACCCCTCGGTACACCACCACTGTATGAACATTGGACAGCCTGCTACACCTCCCGACACACATGTAATGTCCGATTACCAAACAACCTGGCTAAACATGCATTTAAGGGGGGATTGGGATAATCCTATATTTAATAACCCACTAAGGGCCCATTTCTGCAAAAAAAATATATATATATATATATATATATATATATATATATATATATATATATATATAATAAAAACCTTGACAAAAGTGTTTTATCAGTTAATATCCATCGAGGGCTGCACGTTCTGGGTGTGCGAAATTGCCTTTATGTCATGCAGTCTTTGCATGTAGGGTTCTTTTATTTGAAAACCAATAACTGACCCCTTGGAAACCAATCAATAAATAAATACAAATGGACAAATACAGACAATCAAATAAACAAGAAAGTTGTCATGCATAGCACGATACTTGCGAAATTAATACAAGTTTGAACTCAAAAATAATTGGTGGTTGAATTCAATGACCAAATATGCAACTCCTCTTCAAATCCCATGTCAATCAGATGAAAATTGACAATTTTAGAAATTCGGCCTATGTTGACCGTTTGGTCGATGTTGACCTCATAAATAATTGGCTGGTTGAATTCAGTGACCTGAAATATAAATCCTTTTCAAATTTCAAGTCAATTGGATGAAAATTAAGGATTTTAGAAATTCCACCTGAGTTGTTCACCTTTGGCCTATGTTGACCCTTTGGCCTATGTTGACCTCAAAATAATTGGTGGTTGACTTCAGTAAGCTGAGATGCAATTCCTGTTCAACTTTCAAGTCAATCGGATGAAAATGACGATTTTAGAAATCTGACCTGAAAATGACCTTTGACCTTTGACCTTTGACCTCAAAATCAATAGGCTTTTTTTTATTTTTTATTTTTATTTTTTTTTTTTTATTTTTTATTTTTTTTTTTTTGTATACCTTGGTCGAGGCTCGTATGAGAGCTAACACACAACTCACAGCAAGGAGGCATGAGACAAGAGGGGCGGGAGTGGAAGGGACAAAACATTGGGGAACAGACACAGGTGAACTGTGGAAGGGAGAGGGATGGGGATGGGACGGGGAACATGGGGAGGGGAAGATGGACATTAAAGGGACTTTCAGGAAGGAAAGCAGGAGAATTGAAGGAAGTGGGCTTGGGTGGATTATCGGGGGTAGAAAAGATCGAGGATTTGGATGGGGGAAGATAAGAGGTGGTGGTGAACAGCTGTTTTGAAAGCCTGAAGGGAAGAATGGGAAAGAATAGAGTGAGGAAGTTTATTCCAAAGGCAGGAAAAAAGAGGAATGAAAGAGTGAAGATGAGCAGTGATTCGTGATTTTGGTAGTTTTACCAGAAGGGGGTTGTTGGCGGACCTTGAGCGCCCTGTGGAAATGTGGTTGGGACAAATCACAGAGAGAGCAGGGGGGGCAAGGCTGGAGAGGAGTCGGTAGAAGACAGAAAGACCACCGACCAACCTGCGGTGATTGAGTGGGAGGCCCAAAGAGCTTCATTGCGGGAGATGCCAATGATCTTAAAAGCCCTGGTTTCGACAGCGTGAAGTCGAGAAAGGTGGGAGGCAGGAGCACCAGCCCAGAGGGGAGAGCAGTACTCCATCAGGCTACGGACAAAAGCTTTGTAAGTGGTCAGGAGCTCAAGAGGGCCGAGGAAGGACTTTGCACGACGGAGGATTCCCAGTCGGCGACTGGCTTTTGAGGCAAGGTTGGAAATGTGACTTTCCCAGGAAAGGTCATGGCAGATAGTGAGACCCAGAAGCTTGAAAGAAAAGACTTCTTCCAGAGGATTGTTGAGAAAGTGGATGCGGGGGTTTTGTAAACGGTCCTTTCGAAGAGACATAGTGAGAGTGTGAGATTTGTCTGGATTGAAAGACATGTTCCACGTGTTGGACCAGTTTGTGATTTTATCCAGATCTGCAGTGAGCGAAGAAGCTGCTGCTTGCCGGTCTGAGGGATGACAGATGGTACGGCAGAGGGTTGAGTCATCGGCAAAGAGAAATAGAGGATTTTCCAGAGAGTCCGAGAGATCATTGATGAAAACCAGAAAAAGAACAGGGCCCAGAACGCTACCTTGAGGAACTCCAGCCTGCACAGGAAGAGGGGATGAAAGAACTCCATTTAGGGCCACACGTTGACTGCGACAGGAGAGGAAGTCTGCGAGCCATGAGGAGATGGCCTTGAATACCATGGGCAGAGAGTTTGGTGAGTAGGGCAGGGTGCCAGACTGTGTCAAAAGCACGTGATATGTCCAGGGATACGGCTCGGATTTCCTGTCTGGCATTGAGGACCTCCATCCATTGATGGGAGAGCAGTAGCAGCATATCCAGGGTAGAGTGACCTGGTCTGAAACCAAATTGATGATTGGAAATCAAGCCATTGGAGAAGAGGAAGGATTTCATGTCTGAAGCGATGATGGATTCCATAACCTTGCTGATGATTGGGAGAAGGCTGATTGGTCTATAGTTACAGGGATCTGTTTTTGCACCTTTTTATGCAGGGCAGTGATGTTAGCAGATTTCAAGCAGATGGCAGATGACCTTGAGCAAATGAGAGAGTGAATAGAACAGAGAGAGGGTGAGCAAGAGCAGAACAGCAGGCTTTGAGGACACGTGAGCTGATGCCGTCTGGACCGGTTGCAGAATCTGACTCGAGGTTTGAAAGCAAGCTCTCCACCTTGTCAGGAGAAAAGGATACAGAGTCCAGGGACAGTTGGGTGCGACTGGGTAAAGTGGGTAGAGATAGTGATGGGTTTGGGACACAAGATTTAGCTGCAAACACCGAGTTTAGGCATTCAGCTTTTTCACGTGTGGAATCAGCAGTGCGGCCATTTGAGGTAAGGGAGGGGATGGAGGGGGAACATACACCAGAAACAGATTTGATTAAACGCCACCAGGATTTTGAGGAGGGAGAGAGGTTTGAGAGTTCAGACTTGAGATGAGAAAGATGTTGTTTTTCTCAGTTGAGATTACCTCTACAACTTGCCAAAGCTTCATGACGATCACTCTAGAATTATGACCTGTAGGTGATTGTCAAACAAACAGACAGAGTAACAAAATCGACTGACCAATACGTTTAATAATAACAATGTGTGTTTCAATTGGTATGTTTATTTCCTGGAACACATCTGCTCAAATGGGTGATGTGTCAAGTCCACCACAACTAAGGAAGTAAATAATTTACAGAATCATATAATAGATGTAAATACGTTGTGCAAGTTCACATAAACCAATATTTGTGAAAGTTAGGCAAACATTGATATTCTAAAAATACATCGTGAAACTATTTGGCAGACATATGCAAGGCATTGTTACTTTGGCTGTCTAACCTCGCCTGAGCCTGTGTTACACAATGAATACAATCCGTGTAGCTTTCAGACAGCTTGCCAATCACTACTGGCCTGGCACTGGGTGCAGTCTAATTGTGCCTTTTGTATTGGCATGAGATGTCAAAGCTAAGCCAAAGTCTGGCTGACTTGCCAAGCATCAGTCTTTTGCCATTATTATGCCACATAACTTACACCCACTGCTACAAGTCAGCAGTTATGCTGTCAACTACAGAGGGGGAAAAAAAATCCATCGTTTTACTCAATTCCCAGATACCCGAGGGAGCAAAGATGTGCTATAGAACACTGAGCTTCTGGCATCTCCATGTTTGTTTGTTTTTGTCTGCGAATCATCCAAGACCTGTGCTTCATTCACTCTTGTATTAAGGATGTCAATTATCTCGTTAAATCAACGAAACAATGTTGTTTTCATTTTCATTTTGTGTTTTAACATCTTTATCAATAAACAAAATTTATATGATATAATTTTATTTTTATCCTCATTGAAAAATCCAATGAGTTAACCTCTGGCTTTTTTGTTCCCTCCTGGTTAGAGTTTAGTGTTACATGATGTGACTTCAGACAGAATCAGTTTCTGTTTTCTTTTTTCCAATAATATCCTACAACCTGCTTTTAAGGTGCAAAATAGGAACAACTCCAATTGTTGATTGAATTTATTAAGCAATCCATCAAAACAAGGTAAAAACACATATGGTACATCCAAAGGATTTATTTTTATTTTTTTTCAATACAAGGGTCAACACTTGTAGGTCTAAACATCATATGTAGAAGAGATCATGGATGCACATGGATGAGCACATGACGTCGTGATGGACAGCACATTTGAAAGAATGAAGCGAGGAAGACAAGACAATGGCGAGAAAGTTTGTGAGGTTAAGCAGATGGAGGTTTCCAGGGACCTGGGGTGCCTTGTGGAGGGAATGGGTCCAAGAGGGCAGGAGGAGCAAGGTCAGTTGTTAGCTTGTATTAAATAGGGACCCCACAACTTTACTGCCGGTGAGAGAATAACAGTTCTCTGGAATCTGTCTCTTATCTTCAGATTCCAATGGTGCAGAAGAATGAAGATTTGATATCAAAGAAAGAAGATTTCCTAATTGGGAAAGGATAAAAGAGGGACCAAGCATTGCATAATGAATTAAATTTCAAAGAATTGAGCTTAAAAGATTTTTCAACATGCAAGACTTTCATTGAGGGAGGATGTATCAAGCCAAGTTCTGAGTATAATAAAAGGCAACCGTAAAACTAAATTAGACCGAATATAAGAATTTTAAAATGTCTTTAACAACCCTTATCCAAAATCATTTCCAAAAGAGGTGGTTGTAATCAATCTGCAAGTCTTTAATTTGTGGTCTTGAAAAACAAAGCACGTGACTAAAATATGTCGAAATTAAAATTGCACCGCAAAACCCTTATTGGATGATGTCGGTGAATTTCCTGACACTGTTGGAACAGAAGTCATGATTTTGATGATGAAACTCTTTGAAAAGGAAGAACTTTTCAACATTTCCGCTTGGAGAACTGCAATCAACATGGGAGCCGACTTCGGTGTCATGTTAAATAGAATGTGCTGGAACCCAAATGAGTCCGGAAGTCGTTTATACGCATGACACATGACACATGGCATATGGCATGAATGTCACTTTGTCGTCATTTCGGACAGCGTTGGACTTTCTTGTACGACGTGATTCTAACACTGATTATAATGATAGGTCATATAGGTCACGATATGCAGAGTCCTGCCTAATGAGCCAATACATTTTTCCTTGTGACCAATCTGTTTTCAACAACATACCATTGGTATATTTGCATCTCATTATACTAAAGAACTTGTTACACTTCTGCATCCAACAACCAATAGATTCCGTTCTTTTGTAATGTCCTTTTCAACAATTTTACAGAAGACTTATCGCCCCTTCTGGCACGATTTACACATAACTGAACTCATCTTTATTCAAATTCATGGACCGTGTTTGTTACTTACGAAATCTAATGATTTCGTAAGTATATTGATCACTTCTGGACTCTCTTTGTGTGTTTGTAGGCACGATAACTCGAGAATGGAAGAAGCTACCAATGTCAAATTACACCACGTGATTCAGGAGGGTGATGGCTAGCGCTGATTAGATTTTGGTCAAAATCGGTCAAAGGTCAAGGACACAGTGAGGTCAAACATCCAAAAAAAAGTTATAACTCGAGAATGGAAGAAGCTACCAATGGCAAATTACACCACGTGATTCAGGAGGGTGGTGGCTAGCGCTGATTAGATTTTGGTCAAAATCGGTCAAAGGTCAAGGTCACATCGAGGTCAAACATTCGAAATTTCATGATTTGGTGCAGAATCATTGTAGAAACTTCTGGTTTGCGTCGCTACCTTCTCAAGATGACAGCTTTCATTAGACAAGGTCAGAGATCAAGTTGACGATTTCATAAGTACCAGTCTATGACGGCTTGTTTGTTTGTTACTTCCGAAATCTAAAGATTTCGAAAGTTTATTGATGACTTCCGTCCTCTGTTTGTGTGTTTGTTTGTGTGTGTGTTTGTGTGTTTGTTTGTAGGCATGATAACTCGAGAACGGAAGAAGCAACCAATGTCAAATTACACCACGTGATTCAGGAGGGTGATGGCTAGCGCTGATTATATTTTGGTCAAATCAGTCAAAGGTCAAGGTCACAGTGAGGTCAAACATAATTCCATAAATTCATGTGGAGAAATGGAGTATTTTTGCTTCGGTCGACGTTACGAGTTCGTTTTAACTTCAATTTTAATTTTGTCTTCAGTTTTTGTGATTGCTTAGGACGCTTAACACTCGGTTGTCGAAATTCTGGTAAAAATCGGATGTTTTGGAGACGTTTTAAGATTGTATAAAAAATATTTCACTCACCGCGTCACGGCTCGTCACGTGGTGCAGCGCACTCAAGCAGACGCGTCGTTGAGTCACGTAAGGGTTTTGCGTGTGCGTGCTGACGGTGTTTTCGATAAAGATGGTGTTTAAAAGTCATTTTTTTTTATCCCAATAAAGGTTATCATCGCATGCCTGACTCGCTAAGCCGTCGGATTATGTAAAGATTGTTGGTGGATGGCCGAATATTACGGTTTTGTGACTTTGATAAAATAATATTAAATAATTGCGTGGAGAAATGGAGATTTTTGCTTCGGTCAACGTTACGATTTTTGATGGTTTGGTACAGAAGCATCGTAGAAACTTCTGGTTTGCGTCGCTACCTTCTCTGGAGACAGCTTTTATTAGACAAGGTCAGAGGTCAAGTTGACGATTTCGTAAGTACCAGTCTATGACTGCTTGTTTGTTTGTTTGTGTGTTTGTTGCACTACTCCTCCTACAGTTCTGGGCAGATTACATCCAGTCTTGCTACATCGGATCAGCATGACCCCAATTAGTGCATCGAGGTGTTTTTATCTTTGCCGGTGGGGTGGGGGTCTTGGGGAGGGGGGGGGTAAAGGTGGGGGGGACATAAATTCTCTATTTAAATGTATATCATGTGGTACCCACTCCAGGTGGGGGAGGGTATATTTTTTTCCTGAATAGCTTTTTCCTCACTTATTACATTGTAAGGAACAAAACTTCGACACACGAGAAAAAAAAAATTTTTCATGAGGCTTGATCATCTCTTGATCATAAACCGAAACTGACGTTTATTCGATTTAATCATTTTTTGTACGAGAAAGGGAGATTTTTGTATTGGAAACAAAACCCCACTTATTGGAAATTGAAGGGGTGATGATGAATGTCATCAGTGCATATGCCCCACATATGGGGTGTGAGATGGAATATAAAGAAGATTTCTGGAGTGAGTTAGATGAAGTGGTGGAGAGTGTATCCAAGGATGAAAGAGTGGTGATTGGAGCAGATTTCAATGGACATGTTGGGGAAGGGAATAAAGAGGATGAGGAGGTGATGGGGAGGTACGGTCTCAACAAGAGAAATGTGGAAGGGCAAATGGTGGTAGAGTTTGCAAAAAGAATGGAAATGGCAGTGGTAAACACGTATTTCAAGAAGAAGGAGGAACACAGGGTGACATACAAGAGTGGAGGAAAGTGCACACAGGTGGATTACATCTTAAGTAGGAGATGCAACCTGAAAGAGATTAGTGACTGTAAGGTTGTGGCAGGGGAGAGTGTAGCTCGACAGCATCGATTGGTGGTCTGTAGGATGACTTTAGAGGTGAGGTTGAGGAAGAGAGTGAGGGCTGAACTAAGGACCAGATGGTGGAAGCTGAAGGAGGAAGACTGTTGCGTGAAATTTAGGGAGGAGGTGAGACAGGCGTTGGATGGTGGTAAAGATGGGTGGGATGATTGGGCAACGACAGCAGAAGTTGTGAGGGAGATAGCTAGGAAGGTACTTGGTGTGACATCTGGACAGAGGAAGGAAGATAAGGAGACTTGGTGGTGGAATGAGGAAGTACAGGAAAGTATAAGGAAGAAGGGGTTGGCTAAAAAGAAGTGGGATAGTCAGAGAGATGAAGAAAGTCGGCAGGAGTACAAGGAGTGGCGTCGAAAAGCAAAAGAGAGGTGGCTAAGGCCAAGGAAAAGGCATATGACGAGCTGTATGAGAAGTTGGATACAAAAGAAGGGGAAAAGGATTTGTACCGATTGGCAAGACAGAGGGACCGAGCTGGGAAGGATGTGCTGCAGGTTCGGGTGATAAAGGACGCAAATGGGAATGTGCTGACGAGCGAGGAGAGTGTGTTGAGAAGGTGGATGGAGTACTTTGAGGAGCTGATGAATGAAGAAAATGAGAGAGAGAGAAGGTTGGAAGAGGTGGAGATAGTGAATCTGGAAGTGGGGTGGATCAGTAAGGATGAAGTGAGGACTGCTATGAAGAAGATGAAAAGTGGAAAGGCGGTTGGCCCAGATGGTATACCAGTGGAGGCATGGAAGTGCTTAGGAGAGATGGCAGTGGGGTTGTTAACCAGATTGTTTAATAAAGTCTTGGAAAGTGAGAGGATGCCGGAGGAGTGGAGATTAAGTGTACTGATTCCGATTTTCAAGAATAAGGGTGATGTGCAGAGCTGTGGAAATTACAGAGGGATAAAGTTGTTAAGCCACACCATGAAGTTGTGGGAAAGAGTAGTGGAAGCTCGGTTGAGAGGAGAGGTGACGATCTGTGAGCAGCAATATGGGTTTATGCCAGGAAAGAGCACCACTGATGCGATGTTTGCTTTGAGAATGTTGATGGAGAAGTATAGGGAAGGCCAGAAAGAGTTACATTGTGTGTTTGTGGATTTAGAGAAAGCTTATGATAGGGTGCCAAGAGAGGAGTTGTGGCATTGTATGAGGAAGTCGGGAGTGGTGGAGAAGTATGTGAGGATCGTGCAGGATATGTATGAGGACAGTGTGACAGCGGTGAGGTGTGCGGTAGGAATGACGGACCGGTTTAAGGTTAAAGTGGGATTGCACCAAGGATCGACTCTGAGCCCTTTCCTGTTTGCAATGGTGATGGACAGGTTGACGGACGAGATCAGACTGGAGTCTCCATGGACCATGATGTTCGCGGATGACATCATGATCTGTAGGGAGAGTAGGGAGCAGGCTGAATCGAGCCTTGAGAGGTGGAGGTACGCACTGGAGAGAAGGGGAATGTTAGTCAGTAGGAGAAAGACGGAGTACATGTGCGTAAATGAGAGGGAGGGTGGTGGTATGGTGCGGTTGCAAGGAGTTGAGGTGGGGAAGGTGGATTGGTTTAAATACTTGGGATCAACTGTCCAAAGTAACGGAGAGTGTGGGAGAGAAGTGAAAAAGAGAGTGCAGGCAGGATGGAGTGGGTGGAGAAGAGTTGCAGGAGTGATTTGTGACAGAAGGGTAGCTGCAAGAGTGAAGGGGAAAGTATACAAGACGGTAGTGAGACCAGCTATGTTGTATGGTTTGGAGGCGGTGGCACTAACAAAAAGACAGGAAGCAGAGCTGGAGGTGGCAGAGTTAAAGATGCTGCGATTCTCGTTGGGAGTGACGAGGATGGATAGGATAAGAAATGAGTGTATTAGAGGGACAGCGCAGGTAGGACGGTTTGGAGACAAAGTGAGAGAGGCGAGATTGCGATGGTTTGGACATGTGCACAGGAGGGAAACGGAGTATATCGGGAGAAGGATGTTGAAGATGGAGCCGCCAGGCAGGAGGAGAAGAGGAAGGCCAAAGAAGAGGTTCATGGATGCGGTGAGGGCGGACATGCGGGTGGTTGGAGTGTCAATGGAAGATGTGGAGGATAGAGCAAAATGGAGACAGTTGGTCCACTGTGGCGACCCCTAGCGGGAGCAAGCCGAAAGAGGAAGAAGAAGATCATGTGGTACCCACTCCAGGTGGGGGAGGGTATATTTTTTTCCTGAATAGCTTTTTCCCCACTTATTACATTGTAAGGAACAAAACTTCGACACACGAGAAAAAAAATTTTTTTCATGAGGCTTGATCATCTCTTGATCATAAACCGAAACTGACGTTTATTCGATTTAATCATTTTTTGTACGAGAAAGGGAGATTTTTTTTTTAACTTCAATAAAATTCAAGGAATATGAGATTCATGAAAAAAATAAAATAAAACATTTTCTCGTGTATAGGAGTTTTGAGGCGACTGCATTTTCAATCCACAGGCACGAAATCTTAAGTAGCGATTCATCTTGAATATAAATCTTCAAAATGTATGAACAAAACATCACAGTCAAGTCAGCACGAATAAGAGCTTTATAAATACCGTAAAATATATTACCGTTCATCGTAGGATCGATCTTGGATACAAATGTTTTTAACAATCCATTTTATCAAATTATTAAGATTTTTATTCAATGTATGGATAATGTTCACCAAAACACCAAAATTATGTTTCGACATGAAATGTGTGTCGCTGTATTCGATTGAATGGACTTTTAGATTTAAAAAATATATAATTTGTATACATAGTTGAGGCTCATGGAAGAGCCATTACTTGTACACTGAACGGATCAGGATGCAACAAGACAAAAGGAACAGCAGAAAGAGGGGGGAAACAACAACAGCAGAGTTGAAGGCCAATATCGAAGCAGACGTGGACAAACGATGGGTGTGGAGAGGAACGAGGGGCAGGAGAGGATGCATGGAGTGGGCAGGATGGATACAGAAGGAAACTGTCAGGAGGGATTCCTTTCCCATCCCACCACCATGGTCTTGTCCACTTATTCCTTTGACCCTTTCAAAACTCGCTGATACCCTCTCCCCCTTTCACTGGCAACTGCTCTCCCTCATGCTGTGGGGCATCTCTGCTTCGATTTTTCCTCACTCTATTTGTTGACCCTTCTCCCTCTGTACTTGTTCTTCTCTTACATTCACCTAAATGTCCATCTGATGGACGGCACACGCATCGATGAACCACCATCCTTGTGAAACACCGGAATGACAGCTTCTTGCTGGGTCTCGATTCAAACCCAGGCTCGACATCTCAGAGGCAAATGTGTGTACCTCTGGGCCATCCTGCCAGCCCGTTTAATCGATGACTTGGTATTAATCATCTGATAATTAGTCTTTGAGGTTTCATTTTCCATTATAGGAAAGCAATGATGGCTCCCAGACAAAGGCAATGCTGAAGTAGAATGTCATTTGATGCCATTTTCTCTCTCTCCCTCTCCTTCTCCCTCTCTCTCTCTCTCTCCCTCTCTCCCTCTATCTCCCCCTCTCTCCCTCCCCCTCTCTCTCTCTCTCTCCCCCTCTCTCCCTCTCTCTCTCTCCCTCTCTCTCTCTCTCTCTCTCTCTCTCTTTCCCCCACCCTCTCTCTTTCCCCCACCCTCTCTCTCTCTCTCTCTCCCCCCCTCTCTCTCTCTCCCACCCCTCTCCCTCTCTCTCCTCCTCTCTCTCTCTCTCTCTCCCCCCTCTCTCTCTCTCCACCTATCTCTCTCTCCACCCTCCCTCTCTCTCTCTCCACCTATCTCTCTCTCCACCCCTCTCTCTCTCTCTCTCCACCTCTCTCTCTCTCTCTCTCTCTCTCTCTCTCTCTCTCTCTCTCTCTCTCTCTCTCTCTCTCTCTCTCTCTCTCTCTCTCTCTCTCTCTCTCTCTCTCTCTCTCTCTCTCTCTCTCTCCCCCCCCTCCTGATGTAGAAAATAAATTAACAACTTGTCATCTTCCCTTAAACATGTTTTTTAATGCCCTGGAACATGAAAGTTCCATACTCTCATGTTTTTCCCCTCGATAAGGACCAGTTGGCTTATCAGGCCACCAATTTTTTTTCTCTGTTCAGCCCCTGGCAGAGGTACAGTCTCTGTATCTCCTTCACTAGATCATCTACTATAACCTGTCTTGGGAAGATTATCTAGGTCCAAGCTGGCATTCAAAACTAACTGCTGCTCTGGAATTCTCTGCAGGGCAAAGTCTTTTGTCATTTGTCATTTTATAATGTTTCACAAGGCCGAAGTGCCATGGAATGTAGTTTCCCCCCTATGGGTTGGTGCTGCTGCCTCCCGTCTATCCTCTCTTGAGGCCATGGAAGCTGAGGCCCTCAATTTTATTGGCATCTCGCAAGAGCAGGCTGAGTTTTTCGGCCTGTTTCTCACTTACCACAAGGAGGCTTGGATTATTATAGACTTTTACCACCTCTCTTCTGGTCTTGCCCCTCATGACATTTCACCTTTCCACCTAAATCCTGCCCAAAAGGTAATTCACAATCTCCCGAAGCCTTCACCTTTTTACTTTCACATGCTGAACCATCTTCCTGAGTCTCTATCTTCCACTCATCTCTCCAAGTCATCAGCTTGGAGTTTGCTTAATGGTTAGGGTAGTGGGCTTGGGATCTGAGGGTCCTGAGTTCAAGTCCTGCTCGGCTGTTGAATTAATACCCGGTGGGGTTCACTCTGCCTGTCATCCTTCCGAGGTCGGCAAAATGAGTGCCAGCTTGCAGGTATCCTGTGTCAGAGTGGCGACCCATCCAGGATTGTGCCCAATAGCCCAGGAGACTGCTTAGGCAGCACCAATGCTCTGCACAGAGTATGGTCCCAATGGATGGATGGATGGTATTGAGGCACAGCATCAGTGGAATAGTTGTGCCCCAACAAAATGATAGCTACCTGGCAGCCAAGCTGCCATATGCAAGAAGAAGAAGAAGAAATCCCTCCATGCCTTCAAGTCTGCTGCCCACCACCAAGGTCTTGCCCACTTTTTTCCTTTGACCTTTTCAAGGCTTGCTGATACCCTCTCCCCCCTTTCACCTGTAACTGCTCTCCCTCATGCTGTTGTGCATCTCTGCATTCCTGTCCAGCCGTTTCCCCTTTGCCCCACTCTGGTTGTTGACCCTTCTCCCTCTGTGCTTGTTATTCTCTTCCGTTAGCCTAAATACCAGTTTGTAACAAAAACAAATTGCATATTTTTCTTCTAAAATAATGAAACTGCTTCAATAGAGCCCCAAATAATCTTAAAAGTCCAAATAATCTACGAGAGGATCACTTTTAATCCTGTTCATTGTCGTCATAAAGTTCACGTCACAGTTCCCCTATTAGTCCTACTTTGTTCCTCAGCTCGCACAATTTCCATTCAAGAACGTGGCACACATCGAACAGGACATCCTTTTATTGGTAAAGGACATTGATGTATAAATTGATTCGTCACAAAGACATTTCAACAATTACAGTGGCTCATACTTCCATAACGATATGCAGCATGATTGTTCCTCAGTGAGTTGTGGCTTCATAAATTTACCAAATAGCAATACCACACCTGAGGTGGCTTTGAATCAGGAGCATCATTGCTGCCAAAGCTATTTCTATGGTTAGAGTTACAATCCTGGACAGGTATTCACTCCGATATAGGTAGTCAGGGCAAGAATTTGTAATTTGTTAACTGTGCCGGTGACAGCTCACCAACTGTTCACGGAGGACAACATCGGACCTTTCATGTCCACCAACTAATGCCAGCAACAGGATGCTCACGTTAATGTCCATCTAAAGTACGTCACACACATTGATGAATCACCCTGCCTGCGTGGCACTGAGATGACAGTTTGTAGCTGGGTCGGGATTCAAAAACAGGCTAGACACATTAGAGGTGAGTGTTCTTACATTTCGGCCATCCTGCCAGCCCTGGCTTTGAATACATTCTCTTCACAAACAAATATATCTTTCCAAGCAGATAACCTGGTTCCACCGGGATCTTGTAAGGGAATTCGTTTCCAATAGAGTGTGGAATATTTTGGAAGTTTGACAGGAATGTCCTTTGAGAGCATAATGGCAAGGATCCATGGAAATTACACGTAATGTAAAATGTGACTTCAAGTCCTCAACCCCTTTCTCCTTCAAGGCCTCAATCCCCTCCTCCCCCCACTCATCCCAGCCCAAATTGCACAACCACAAGTCTGCAAGCCCTCTTCCCAAACCACAAGTCATCAACTTCCCCCTCCCAAGCCTAAGGCTTCAATCCCTCTCCTGCCCCCACACTCCAAGCCTTCAAACCCTCTCCCCACCATAATGCCTCAACCCACCTTTCCCAACTCTGTCCCACATCTGCCATCCTGCCCACCCCCACTCCAACCCTCTGTCCTCCACTCCCCCTTTCTTCTTCAAGTCCTTAACCACCTCTCCCTCCCCACCCGAGATCTGTGACTCCCACTTTCTTCTTCGAGCCCTCAACCTTCTCCCACCCCATGTCGTTGGCTCCCCCTTTCTTATTCAAGTGCACATCCCTCCCCCTCCAAGTCTGCATTCCCTCCCCTCTGCCAACTCCAATTTCACATCCCTTCCCCCTCCCAACTCCATGTCAAAGCCTGCATCCCTTCCCCTCTCCAAACTTCAATTCTGCATCCCTCCTCCCTCCAACTCCAAGTCCACATCCCTCTACCCCTCCCAACTCCAAGGCCACATCCCTCTTCACTTCCCAACACCAAGTCCACATCCCTCTTCACTTCCCAACTCCAAGTCCACATCGCTCCTCCCTCCCAACTCCATGTCCACATCCCTCTTCCCCTCCCAAATCCAAGTCCACATCCCTCTTCCCCTACCAAATCCAAGTCCACATCCCTCTACCCCTCCCAACTCCAAGTCCGCATCTCTCCTCCCTCCCAACTCCATGTCCACATCCCTCTTCACTTCCCAACTCCAAGTCCACATCTCTCCTCCCTCCCAACTCCATGTCCACATCCCTCTTCCCCTCCCAACTCCAAGTCCACATCCCTCCTCCCTCCCAAATCGAAATCCTCATTTCTCCTCCCTCCCAACTCCGAGTCCACATCCCTCTTCCCCCACCAAACTCCAAGTGTGCACCCCACCCCTCCCCCCTCTTCTAACCCAAAGGGCACAACCATCTATCAAATGAGGATATGCACAGCATACCAGAATGTGATCTTTGTTCAAAGAGAAAGATCAAATTGTTTTTGGATGCATTAATCCACTTGGCGGAGATGGCCGTGCATGGAAGGATGATGCACTTTTAAACTCGACTGCTGATTCTTCATCTGTTGTTCAAAACACTGCTCCACATCATGTGCTGTAAACATAAATAACTGCACTTCACCAGTCACGACTCTTGACAACCTCGCCATCAATTTAGCAAAGACGTGGCAAGATTTTCCACCATCAAACCTGAGGGAGCCACCTGCCACAAACAGCTCATTTACCGACAATGTCTGGCCACCAGCTGTTCAAGAAAAACTCTCTTATTCATGTTCATGCGTGGGATCAAATTAAACTCGCTCTGAATTTAATCTGCCATGCTGAGTTCCTGTAACTCTTTATGTCGCATCTCTACTTTTTCCAGGTACCATGCTGTTCTCGTATTGGAACAGCTATGTCGGAGGATGGATATGGTGAAGTATTGGACTATTTTAATTCCATTTGCCTTGAAACAATCAAGATGTATGTTCCGTTGAGTTTATGCAATTTTATGTAGTTGTTAACTTTCTCTAGTGGTCTTAGTGATTTTGAACCTGTTGTGAAGCTTCCGACACCGTCGCCTTCATTGATGAGCTTCGCTACGAACCTGTAGACGTCGCCCGATAACCGTGGTCTAGCGTTGGGTTGTCAAGCGGAGGTCCAAGAGGCGTCGTTTTTGATTCAAGCTCAGGACTCGAGCCAAGTATTTGTGACACTGTCTGTACACGTACATGGTAGTTGTGCTTCCCAACTTGGAGTCATCTTTGTGTTTTATTCAATTGTGGTTTATTAGCCCCTGAGCTGTCGAGTCCCTGCGTTCATTCCACACGAGTTTTGCTCCAAAGATAATTTTTAGATTTATCTCCCAGCCTATGCCTGGTGTTGGTTTAATGGTTTGGGTGGTGGGCTTTGGATCCAAGAATCCTGATTCAAATCCTGCTCAGCTGTTGAATTAATACCAGGTGGGGTTAACTCGACTTGTCATCCTTCCAAGGTCGACAAAATGAGTGCCAGCTTGCTGGTATACTGTGTCGGAGTGGCGACCCATCCAGGATTGTGCCCAATAGCCAAGGAGACTGCTTAAGTAGCAACAATGCTCTTCACAGAGTATGGTCCCAATCGCCTCCTCCTCCTCCTCCTTCTTCTCCAAGCCCTGGAAAGGCTAAGTGGGGCAACTTAGCTAAATATAGCATAACAATTGTGCATTTTGTGAGGAAAGCACCAAATTTGGCACACTAGTAGCCTGACATATTCTGAACAGATTTGGATATTGGGCCATCTCAAAATTTTTGATGGCAGTGGAAAATGTCTGCCACAGCCATCAGCGGCTGAATTTGAGATGGTCCAATATCCAAATCTGTTCATAATATGATAGGCTACTAGTGTGCCAAATTTGGTGCTTTCCTCACAAAATGCACAATTGTTATGCTAAGTTACCCCACCAGCTCCATTTGTTGCGAGTTGAAGTTCATCGTCATGTCTGTTTCAACTTTTCTCTCTTCTTCTGTTTTTTTTTTTTTCCATTTCTGTCCCACTTGTTTGTATGAGGTCCATTTTCTTCAGCTTTCACCGTTTATTTATTTATTTGTTTATTTTTAATTTTGCCTTTGATTCCCTGGCCCTTGCCATTTTGTTTCTTTCTGCTCTTTCAAACCAAAGTTGTGCAATCTGCTTCTTCATTCGTATGCAGCACAAGGCTATGGGTAACATCATCATTGGCTGTGCTGCTGATGCAATGCCCTCTGCTGTTTAGGGCAGGAATTTGGAATTTGTTCATGGTGCCAGCGATAGCTTGCCCACACTTCATGCATGCATATGCGTATGCCGGCGGACGGGACGCCCAGTTTAACGTCCATCCGAGGGACGGCACACACACTGATGAATCTCCCTGCGAAACATCGAGAAGAGAGTTTATAGCTGTGTCGGGATTCAAACCCAGGCTCGACAGCTTAGAGGCGACTGTGTCTCACCTGTAGGCCATCCTGCCAGCCCAGGTGTGGGATTATGAGCCAGTGATCAATTTAATTTTTTTGAGTGTGTTGCATATTCACATTTTTCGTTTTCTTTATACTTATTCTGTTGTCACGAGATGATTAGTGGTTATTCTCTTCTCTTTTATCATTTACCCTTGAACACACATCTCCACGATATCTCAGGTAATGGGATTGGGAAGTTTTTATTGTGCTCCACAAGCTAACACACCGACGTTGAGTTAACGTTGAATGAACGTCAGTACTGTCATTTGCCCAAGGTATTTTTGTCCATTTGCCCAAAGTTAGCCCTTGTCCCATCACTTTTTGCCAAGTGGCTGCAGTTGGATCGACGTTGGACTAATGTTAGTAAACAGATGTTGCTTTTACCGATGTTGGATCAACGGATCAACGTTGGAAATCCTCTTGCGACCATTCCGACCTTTGCCAATGTTGAGCTACGTCGGTGTGCCAGCGCGGAATGAATTGTTATGCAAACACTAGTTTCTACTTCTGTTTAGTTGTTGACCTAACGAACAAGGCAAACACTGGTTTTCGACATCCGATATATAATATGGCCATAAAAGATGGCTGGCCACTTTCGTTGCTTCAATCCCTTCTGCAATTTAATCCTGCCTGAAATTGTTTGTCTGCAATTCTTTGATTTCATTTTTTTTTTGTCATATACATTGCAAGCACAGGCCTGGAAGGTATTGTAACCGTAACGTACATCGTCGTGTGACGGACAGGGATGCCATTGTCATGGAGGAATTGAAAAAGCAAGGATGTCATTATCACCGCAGTGCTTCTCAACAATGTACCGTGATGCAAGCACTTGTTTCTGTGTACCAGCGGTTGAGATGGAAGATGCGCACAAAGTGTGGATCGATGGATCGATCGGAGGACATTGCGTGCTGCTTCGCACGACCCTGGAGATGGAGAAAAAGAGTGGTGTCTGCAAAGTAAACTAGAAGGGCACTCGGTAGAGCGCATACCTCCACCACGCAACGCTTGATCCAGTAGAACCTATCGGGGCCAAGAAATTTTTGAAATGTCAAGCTATATGTCGTTTTTGGACCTATCTCTCAAGGCGAAAAATCACTTTAACAATAAAAAAAATTCTCATATCCGGATCTGGATCTCACCAAAATCGAATCAATTTGTCCTTGTTACAAACCCAACCTGTCCACCAAATTTCATCCGAATCCATCTCCCAACTTTTTGAGATATCCTGTTCACAGACAGACAGGGTTGAAAAATAAAATGACCTCTGTCCACTTTCGGTGGCAGAGCTAACAACTTCCGATGCATGCAGGATGTGCCGCAATGCATGCAGAAGTCTTAAAAGAGACATAAAGAAATTTTCGTTGAAATGTATACATTACGTCTTTGTGCTGAGCATCTCAAGTGCCTGGTTCACGCGATGAGCGCCGTCCAACAACATGACTTCGCAAGTTGATGTCAAGCAGTGACAGAGAGACATTACAAATGGACAAAGAGGTGCTGAGTGGACAGGATCCAAAATACTACACAGATTTAGTCCAACATTAATGCAGCCAGCTGATGGACTGCTTTGACCAGCGTGGTGAACAATCAGTGGCAATTACCACTTGTCAATGGAAATGAAAATTTAGACTCACCAGTTGCTGCGTACAATTTGCACAGCATTAAGAAAGCTCATTGCTGGCTTGGACATCTCATCCACGAGAGTGTCATGAGAATTTTGTCATTTCACTTGTTTTGTTCAGCAACACTACTTTCCACCAAAATTGTTGCCCTCTATTTGCTGCAGAGCTTTAAGTGCTTCTGCTATTGTTTAAAGAAGCTTTTACATCAAACAATTTTTTTTTCCTCCGTTCTCATTATACATGTGATTTTGTGCCAAATACAGACATGTCACGCAGAATAATTTGTTTCATTCTTCCCTTGGTGAAGTGTCTCAAATATGTGTTTCTCAGGGTAAAGTTATGGTGATAACATTTTACGAAGAAAGATTTACGTCAACTTATAGATTTGTCATGTTTCTCGTTAACATTGATGTCTTTTATGATTCAACATAATTGTGGAAAGTCTGCTTATATTCTGTGCGATTAGTTACGCTGGAGATTATCATGACCCCATGCACGCGAAGCGAAAAGTGGGTTTAAGCAATTAGTTCACATTGTCTGTATGTCCGTCTGTCTGTCTACAAACGTCAGTTTATGATCGAGGAACAACTTAATTTCAATTGAATGTTATATTTTGAACATTAATCGGTAAATGAACCTGCAGTTTAGCACTACTTTGTCTCTGACTTGGTCCTGATCACGCATGCGCAGAGGAGTGAGATGATCTTTTAATTCGGTATGCCTGTCTGGCAGTCAAGCAAAATTGAAAATCATTCCAAACAGGAAGGTAACTGTGTTTTTAGCAACTTCGTAAAGGACACAAAGAACAGGCCCAAGCACATCTTGGCTTGCTGAAAGGCAATCTAATGCTCAAGCAGTACAGCAGGCAGGTATGCTACAATGCCGTGAAGACGGATGAAAATATGGTCCAATAGACCAACGGGCCCAAGAGTCCTATAAATGCTCGATTGGGTTCAGATCTGGTGCCTGAGAAGGCCATGCCGTATGGATAACATCAGTGTCATGCTCATCAAATCATTGGGCAACCACACGAGCTCAATGAGTGGGTGCACTGGGGGGGGGTCTCCGCTTGCAGCCATGCTTGCCAGAATAATGGGCACCCAGGCCTGTGCAGCATTTTTAGCTTATCTGGAATTTATATTCAAGATAAGGTATTGTCATGGCTTGCCGTCCGACCATCCGTCTGTCCGTCTCCTTTTTAGACTGCTCCGGCCAAACCACTGGGCTGATCCGGATGAAATTTTGCAGCAACTGGTAACAGGAATTGGTAACTCCTTGAAATCTCCTGACTGGTAACAGGAATTACGAATCTCGTTCCGGTCACTTGACTCGAAGTATGTCAAAATGGCCGACTTTGTAAATTCCTTTAAAAATCTTCTTGACAGAACCATCAGTCAGATGGCTACCAAATTTGAGTTGCAACATTAGGATAGGGTCCTGATGTTAATTTGTGGAGGCCATGCTGATCACATGAACGGAAGTCCATCAAAATGCCCGACTTAGTCAATTTTTGTGAAAATCGCATAAATTCCTTCAAATTTTTTCTTCTTCGGACCCACCAGTCAGAATCCTTCAAAATTCAGGTCACAACATTAGGATACGGTCCTCGTGTTAAATTGCGGAGGCCAAGCTGATCACATGACCGCAAGTGTGTCAAAATGGCAGTCACGTAAATTCCTTCCAAAATCTTCTCCTCTCAACCCACCTGTCAGAATGCAAACAAATTTGGGTTGCAACTTTATGGTAGGATAGGGATCTTAATTATATTGTGGAAGTCATGCCGATCACATGACCGGAAATGCGTCAAAATGGTGGACTCAGTAAAATTTTTGGAAAATCCCATAAATTCCATCAAAAATCTTCCTCACCAGACGCACCAGTCAGAATTCTACCAAATTTTGGTTAAAGCATTAGGCCAGGGCCCAGATAAGCTACAGGTCCAGTGGTCCTATATATATATACACACATATTCTCACAGATAGAGTTGTCCAGCCACATTCAACCAGTTGAGAGGGGGCCAGTAGTCTGAGCCATTGAGTTGGAGTTCATCTGAGGCACTCGCTGTCAGTACGAGGTAGTACGAGCCAGGGCTGAGCCAGTGTGTGCCAGCACGAGCCCCGGAGCACTGACCAGTGCTAAGCCTCCTGTCAATCCTTTAAAGGAAAGGCCATAAGGACATCTATCTCCTCCAATTGTCCCACTCATCTGTTTGCCTTGAGTATTGTATGAATGTGAATGGAAGGAGAGATAGAGACTGTCCGAGGAAAACATGGTACATGTTGCTAAGAGACGATCTTAGAGTTAAAGGCCGAACAAGAAAGCTAGCAAGGGATCGTGCAGCCTGGAAAACAGCCATTAGGTGAACCACGGCTTACACATGAAAGCATGGAAACGGCTGTAAAATGATGATGATGATGATGATGATGATGATGATGATGATGATGATGATGATGATGAGGATGATGATTTCCATGTGAATTTGGTGTAGTTAAAATTAGTATATGCTAGACGGTGCATTCCTTGGTTAGATCAAGCGAGTTTGTCACAGTCATCTCTGTCCCCTGCCCTTCACTCATTTTGATTTCTGGTGTCCCCATGCCCTTGTAAAAAATAATCCCTCGTATTTTACTATTCGAGTTACTCTGGATTTGAGATGTGATCAGGCATCCATTGTGATTATACCAAAAGAGGAATAGGTACACCGATCATTTTAGTAATAATACCACCGCACCACGGTTTCCCATGCACGCACAGTTGTGACTCCTCCTCAGCATCTTGTGGAATTGATCTCTGACGAGGCTACGTTCGATCCCTTGAGGCATGACCAACTTCGTTACTGCGGTCTGTTCCTAACACATGGCCACACCTTGAAGCTACAAACTCCATACTTTGGACACAAATACAAATTTGTGCAGGAAGTAACATGAGCGATGTGGCCATGGCCTCAGAGGCCATTTTGAGGCCAAAGTGACCAATATATAAATTTTTGGCAAATAGGACGACCAATTGTGAAAAGGAAGGATTTTTTGAGTGCAACACAATTAACCTTTTTAAAATCCTTGAAATAATTTCAATTGGTAGATTAACTTAAACTTTTCCCATCGCTGGGGATGAGTATTGCTGCTTCCTTTTCCTGGCATTGGGGATGGATATTCTTGCATGTTTTTCATGTCATTGGGGATGGGTATTTTTGTGTGTATGTGTATATATATATATATATATATATATATATATATATATATATATATATATATATATATATATATATATATATATATGTATGCATGTATATCCCTAAATTGATGAGGCAGCTAACCACAGGTCGGGTCCCATAACAGCAAATGTTGCACAACCTGTTAGCAACAAAAGAGTTTGCACAGTCCTTGAAACTCCTTGAAATTTTCGGTAAAATGGAAAAGCATTTTCACCTTTTGGAAATACTTATTCAAGGAATACTTATTCAAGTCCTTGAAGTCCTGGAAAATCGCAGCCCACTGGTCGGAATTATTAATTCAGCCAGTCTCTTTGAGAGAACGTGACCAATATTACCCTTCCCCAGGGATTTGCCATGAAAGCGATGCCAAAATGGTTTCTCATGCGCAGAATCTGTAATGATGGGTCACCACATAATATGCGTTCTTTACGGAATAACAGTTTATTTTAAAAAGGCACAGGACAACAAAAACGGAGACTCCCCCAATTCTCTCAAGGTAAATGTGTATCATATACCACCGCTATGGATAAGCCGGTATTACAAATCATCTTCGTCTTACAGAAAGAAAGTTTAAACAACTTTATGGAGATGTTGAAATTTGAGTGAGAATAATTCAAAATTTTCAAAATGCTTCATTTCACTCGTTTTAAACGAAGGTTGAAACCAAACAACTCAAGATGGAGCTCCATGGTGAAGCGGAAGTGATTTTTGTCTGCATTTTGTACAGATATAAGCAGCAAGTATGGTTACGAAGGGTGATGTTGGCGACATCAATTTCAATTGTAATTCAAAGTTCGGATATATGCCGAGAATGATGTGTTATGAATTTAAACAGCGCATATGCTGATAAGTACTGCAACTAATCATTCTGACTTTATTTTCACTAATTATTCTGAATGATGAAAAACCGAATAAGTTGAAACAACTTCACAATATGCATTACAGTGACGATGTAATCTGAGTGATAATAATTGGAATTTTTCAAAATGTTTAATTTCACTCAATTTAAACAGAGGTTCAAACCAAAGAAAACAGCAATGAGCTTCACAGCGAAGTGGAAGTGATTTGTTTCCAGCAGCATATATATGCAACAGGGTTGGGTGATGAAGATGGGTCGCAGGATGGCCGAGAAGGACACGCACTCGCCTCTAAGCTGTCTCGCCTGAGTTTGAATCTTGGCCCGGCTATAAACCTGTTATCTCGGATGATGAGCATGCAGGTGAGGAATCGATGTGTGCGCTCTATCCATTTTAAATTCTGAGCGTCAAAATAAGGCAGCAGCACGTATCATTTTAGTCTTTGGTATAACTCAACCGGGGTTCACACCAACCTTCAAGACTCAGAGTAGAAGCTCTGACCATGACTCCACTGAGGCCTTGGAACATTAATTTACTGATTTTTTTGAAAAAGGAATATTTTCACTAAGCAAGGCCTGCACAAAAGGGTTGTCCCATCCAACTGGTATAGTGCAATGGCTGCTGTAATCAGTCCAATAGAAGAAGACGATGTTAAGGTGATCTGTATACTAAAGAACAGCAGCTGGGAAGATGTTACATCTCATCAAGAAACAGAAGCTTATTGCAGAGCGATGTGGAAAGCCGCAGAAGCATTCCAATGCCTAGAGGATGGCTGTCACAAAACACTGGCTTGAAATAAAACAGAAATTGCATCACAAAGGTAAGTATTTGAAATGGTAGAAAAAGTATCCTGGGAGGGATATCAGTGAAGCAGAGCACAAAATATCCTGATGCATGGAGAAATGTGTCTGGCAGTGTGGCCTAAACGTATGCATACTCGCCTGTATAGCCTGGCTTTGAATCTCAGCCCAGCTCGAAACTGTCATCCCGGTGTTTCACAGGTAGGGTGATTCATCAATGTGTGTGTCGTCCCTCTGATGGACGTTAAACTGGGTGTCCCATCTGCCGGCGTTAGTTGTTGGATGTTAAAGGTCCCACGGTGCATTTCGCGAAGAGTAGGCAAGCTATTGCGGCACCATGAACAAATTACAAATTCCTGCCATAACCTTAGGCAGGGGATGGGTCTGGTCTGGCCTGCCAGTTCGTGAAAGACTTGAGCCAAACTTCCCCCTGGCCAACCCCGCAAGAATGTGGGAATAATTGTGATCATTAAGAAGATGATGAAGTTGGCTGATGAAGGTGATGTTAATTGACTTCCAAGCAGATGGAAGATATCCTCAGGCAAATCAGAGGGTGAATAGAGCAGAATGTATGTGAAGTACAACATGTTGTCCTTTCATAAAATCTGTCAGTGCAACATTCAGTAAAAATGTATAGATTATACACATACAAACTGTATATATATGAAAAATAAAAACCCACTCGCATCTCTCACCTGTGAATGGAGGGAACAATCAATTATCTCTCACCTAATCAATTAAACCCAGGTGGCTAGGATTATATATAAAAATGCACTCCTTCTATGCTCTTTTAGCTGAAGTAGCTGCATAAAGCAACCAAGAAAGGCTACCAAGGTAATCCCTTTGCTGTTTCAAACCCTCAAACCCTTCCCAGAGTTCCTCCACAGTGTAAAGACGTTCACAAATAGTGCACACATGAGAAACCCAATGCTACACACCCCCTCAGCTGCCGGATGATTCACCAACAAGTGATGAATGAAACGCGTCATGCTTCTCCGCCCCAGTCCTACCCGTTTGTGGCCCATATACTGACATAACACACACCATTTGCCTCTGTATCACCAACCATGCCATAACTATCCATCCCTCCAATCTTTCGACTTGACCACCTGCTTGCTGATCTCTCCCGATACTATTACCCGACGTCATCACTCCTTCCATACTCTCCCGCGTGCAGTAGCTTGTATCCTCCTACCAACCTCCTCACCCTGTTTCCTTTCTATCTGGTCTCCTGCACAAAAAACATGACCAACCTTCTTCTCTGTATCATCTCCACGACCTTGACTCCTATCCTCTCACCCCCCCCCCCCCACCCCACCTCACTCTCCTCCTATTGATACGACAAACAACAAAGCCGAATCTCACTTCTGAACCACTTCCCACCTGGCAGAGCCAGGATCATCTTGATCAGTTTGGGACACTGGTAATCAATCAGCAGCCCTGCCCGGGATGTTCTTGTTATTTACTTTGCAGTTTATTTAATGCGCATTTTTACCTGCAATGTATCGCAGGTCGACAAGAGCTCACCGCGTGGTTGTTGGTGTTGTGGTTCTTGTTGGGTGTCGATTTTGGAAACATCCAACCATTGGTTGGACAGCTGCCGGACCCCACCCACATTTGTCACTTGACTCCGCCCACCATGTCAAAATAATATGATAAAGGCTGTTAGTTTACAACAGTAAACACATATGACTATATTAATGATAATTTGATGAATTTACCCTAAAGTATGAAAATCATTGGAATAACCCCAACTTTTGTGTTGTTGCATATATATATATATATATATATATATATATATATATATATATATATATATATATATATATATATATATATATATATGTGTGTGTGTGTGTGTGTGTGTGTGTTAGGCCAGTATGCAAAAGTATACGATTGAATTATGGACGTGCCACAACCTATGAAGATATATTATGAAAATGGCATACACTGAAATGATCAGATGAACAAACTGCCAATTACTTAATTGCTAACCATTTGCATGCCAGTTCAACTTCAAGTTTAGACCGATGATACTTTAACTCGGCAATGAGGAGGTTGTTACGATGTATTTCACACGTAACAAATTTAGAGCTCTCCACACAGGTTTATGCCTTGTAACACACAAAACATGCAGACATAAACACATGGGGTGGGGGGGGGCAATTTGAGTCATTGAAGCTCTCGTCTTTCATAATTTGGCCAAATAGAAAGGTCAAATAATTTTTACATTTAGTACAGTATCAAGGAGCAACCAGAGTCAGGAATTTGGTGTTTCATGTCAAAGTTTCAACCAAGCCACTGTTGCAGCTGTGATCTGTGCAGCCAGAGCTCCCCTTCAGGTCAAGCTCAGGCCATCCACAACGAGATGTATCGGCATAAATACAGCACACTGAGCAGCGGCTTCGTCCAGGAACTGAGTTTTTGGATCTCAGCAGCACCCAAAAGAACACCGTGGGTTGAAATGGGAGGATGCAATGAAATGTATGCCTGGTGT
This sequence comes from Eptatretus burgeri, assembly GCF_056783735.1. Classification (NCBI taxonomy): domain Eukaryota; kingdom Metazoa; phylum Chordata; class Myxini; order Myxiniformes; family Myxinidae; genus Eptatretus; species Eptatretus burgeri. The sequence continues at coordinate 101,204,929 of NC_140969.1, forward strand.
TGGCTTAATGGTTAAGGTAGTGGGCTTGGGATCCTAGGGTCCTGAGTTCAAATCCTGCTCAGCTGTTGAATTAACACCAGGTGGGATTGACTCTGCCTGTCATCCTTCCGAGGTCGGCAAAATGAGTGCCAGCATGCTGGTATACTGTGTCGGAGTGGCGACCCGTCCAGGATGGTTCCCAATAGCCAAGGAGACTGCTTCGGCGGCACCAACGCTCTACACAGAGTATGGTCCTAATGGATGGATGGAATGAAATGTGGAACAGGCCCACACATAACTTGCCGAAATGACTGTTGATTGTACCTTAATTATCTTGTGAATAGCAGTTTTCTTGTACTTGGCAGGTGGGTGGGCATACCATGCTCCCCATCCGCTGGATGCCCCCTGAGAGCATCATGTACCGACGATTCACAGCTGAGAGTGATGCGTGGAGCTTGGGTGTGGTGCTCTGGGAGATCTTTACCTTTGGCAAGCAACCATGGTATCAGCTCTCGAACAATGAGGTATGTATCATGGAACCCCAAAGCCCACTCTGCATTAGCTTCCATTGTGGTTATGTCTGGGAACTTGAAACACATTTTTTTGTTGTTTGTTTTTTTTTTATTTATACAAAAGTGAGGCTCATGGAAGAGCACAGTGAAATCGACAGCGGGATAACAGAGCAACAATTGGGCACAACCAGAAAGGGGATAAATTAATAGGAAAAGAAAAGATAACAGAGAGAAAGGGGGGGGGGAGACAATGAAATACGCAAGTAGAAGAGTTGGGTTCGAAAAGATTTTTATATTTTTTTGTATACATGCTCTTGGCTCGTGAAAGAGCAATGACACAATGAAGTCAGAACACAACACAACAAAGGGAACATCAGGAGAAAGGGGAAACACCAACAGCAGGACGGAGGGAGAAAGTAGATGGAGATTGACAAACAAGGGATGCAGGTAACAACTTGGGGTAAGGTAGAAAGCAAAGGGTGGACAATATGGATACATAAGCAAAATTTTGGGAGGGGTGTGATGTGGTTTAACAGTTGTAGAAAAGATCATGATTTTGGATAGAGGATGACCTACCTGAAATGGTGGTGAACAGCTGTCTTGAAGACCTGGAGGGAAGAATGAGATTGAATAGAGTGTGAATGTGGTTCCACAGGTGGGGAAAAAAGAGGAATAAATGAGTTGAGGTGAGCAGTGATCCTGGATTTAGGCAGTTTCACGAGGAGGCAGTTGCTGGTGGACCACGTGCATCCTGTGCATACCTGGAGGGGGGGGGACAAAGCACAAAGAGGGTAGAGGGTGCAAGTCCAGAAATGAGGTGGAAGAAGACAGAGAGACCACTGACCCGTCGGCGATGGCGAAGTGATCGGTCCATCGACTCAGCTTCATCGCGAGAGATTCCAATGATATTGAACACCTTTTGTTTCCACAGCATCAAGCTGGGCAAGGTGTAAGGCAGGGGAACCAACCCAGAGGGAAGATTAAGTGGAGACGAGCGTGGAGCAAGTCAGTAATCCAAGAGTGGAATTGGCCTTGGATTCCATAGGCAGAGAGTTTGGAGAGCTGAGCAGGATACCAGGCTGTATCAAAAGCTTTAATGGGGATAATGAAGATCATGGGTCAGTTTTGTTGACTACCTTCAAGGCATTATGTGAATCTCGCATCAAAGGATGCATTAATTGATTAGAATATCAACTATACTGCTCCTTTTGTCAAAAGTTGCACATCTTTTCGAAATTATCCAACAACTGAACAATTAATTAATGCCGTAAACTCTGTCGATTGTTTCTTTTTTTCACGTCATACTTGATTGGTCAAAAAAGACGATGCATTAAAAGCTATTGGCCAATCAATTGGAATGATGAACAATGCGTACGATGAAAACAACATCGGCACAACTTGTTTACTTAGTGTGTTCATGAAGTGCGGAGTCTGCAACGTGGAGTGTTGCATGCATGTTTGCCGGTCGATAGGCCGTGGAACGAACGCTCGGAGAAGGCTTCATTTTCATGTTTCATGACTACCTCCGAGGCACGACGCAATACACAACTCATCATTTTGATAAAAAAAAATGCAGTGAATCACAATCATCTTGTTCTTTTTGGCAAAACTTGCGCGTAAAGGAGAAATCTGTGAACAAATGACACACTTATGGCGCTCGAAACATTGAGATCACCGTGTACATTGATGAATTAAGGCTTCCATAAAGAGTGATGGACAGTCCAGTTTTTATGACACAAACAAAATAATTCTTCTGCCACATTGACAGAAGTACCTGATTAAATCCCACAATGCCATGCAATGTAAAGTAGATAAATAAATCACAGAATGTACGAGGTAAACTAAAACTGTGTGTTTCTAAAGATATGACCGAGCTCACAACTCTCTCTTCTCTTCGAGAGGGAATTTTTACATGAGGTGCATGTACAAGAGTAGCGTCATGTCCCTGCAAACATGTACAAACACTTTTTTTTTTAATATTCTGTTAAATTTGTCACCTCCAGATAACCAGTTTAAACCCTAAACCTTAGAAGTATAATTTCTTCAATGTCACGAGACAAACAAATCAAACAGCTATTCCACCAAGAAACCTTTCCAACTATTCGTGTCATGTTTAAAACGACATTAAAGCAATTTATCATCATCACTATCCTTTGCTTGATTGAGGCAATTCCTACAGCTACAGAGATTACTGCAAGACACACAAGGACACTCTCTGCTCTCACACTTTGACTTCTTACAATGACAATGCGTTCGCTCAGGAATCTCTTCTGCTGCTGGAGACGAGTCCATCCAGTCTATCTCCAGGTTATCATCTTCCATCTGCCAGCCAATATCAACAGATGAAGGGATGTCCATAACACATAGCAAAGACCTTCTCCACATGTTGGCTTGATAATTCGCTCTCTGAAATGCTTTTGAAGAGAGTCTTGGTCCGTAGGCATTGCTGATTCTCGGATCTTTGTGTGCAGCTTGAAGTACTTGTACTTCGCTTTGTTTATGGCCAACGTTCTTTTGGAGTACAGGGCACAGGTGAATGCCTCCAACTTTGACAGTGTTTCATAAGAGGGTGTGAATTGTGCTCCAAGGGTGATTAACACATCAACAGACCTCTCTTCCCCATTATCTTCCACACTTGCACCTTTCGTCTCCGAGAGAAAGCGCTTAAGATATCACATAATGTAAAGGAGATCACTCAATCTCTGTACAGTCCAAGGAGAGCACTCAATCTCTGTGGACCCAGCTTCTCTGCAACCATATTCGTATGTACAATCCTCTTCACTTGCTATCCTGTTTGGAAGTAGATGCTGCTCTTAGCTGAAACACCTGTGCCTGGAGCGATGGCAATAATAAAAACATCCGTGCCAGGACTCTTCATTACAACGTTTCCAGCTTGTCGAGCTGCAGACTTGCTGTGTAGAAGCAAACAGGGATCTGCTTCCTCGTGATCACATCCATCCATTGGGACCATACTCTGTGCAGAGCGTCGGTGCTGCCGAAGCAGTCTCCTTGGCTATTGGACACAATCCTGGATGGGTCGCCACTCTGACACAGGATACCAGCAATCTGGCACTCATTTTTTCCGTCCTCAGAAGTATAACAGGCAGTCAACCCCACTTGGTATTAATTCAACGGCTGAGTGGAATTTGAACTCAGGATCTGAGGATCCCAAGCCCACCACCCTAACCATTAAGCCAACACCAGGCATATGTGATCACTTGCTATTTCCTTAATTTCTTCCACCACAGCATCACCACCCCTGACATAGAAGTGGCATTCACTTCCACGAGCCAGAAAAACATTTGTTTCTCCTACGATGGGTCCAGGTCCCTCTTTCCAGGCAGTGAACAGGAAATTGACAAAGTCATGGTTCCTTTCACCATATAAGCACCACTGACCGTTCCATCACTCAGCACATTTCCATCCAAGATTTTCCAATTTCCATCTAATTATGTCTGAATTCCATCCAAGAGCTCAATGAAAAGGATGAATTTTTTGATTCTATTGATCGGTATACATGCACGCAACACTCCACGTTGCGAACTCCGCATTTCATGAACACACGAAGTAAACACATCGTGCCGACATGTTTTCATTGTGCACATTGTTTATTATTGTATTTGATTAGCCAATAGCTTTTCATGTGTTGTTTTTTTTAAAAATCAAGTTTACCAATGAAGTATGCCATGAAAGAAATTGACACATTTTACGTTATTAATTAGTTCCGTTTTTTGATAATCTCTAAAAAAAATATGTGCAACTTTTGACAAAAAGGACAAGTATATTTGGCACTATAATCCATTAATGCGTCTTTTGATGCGAGATTTACAAAATGCCTCGATGGTAGTGAACAAAATTGAAAGAAAAACGAGGTCATCCCACGGCTGAAAGATTGAGTCAGAAAAGCCTCTATCTGGTAAGTGGTTCCCTGTATAGAAGAAGCGAAGAATAAAAGAGTTGAGGTGTGCATTGAGCACGGAGTTTTGGTGTTTAACAAATGAGGGGGTTACTTGAAGAGCGCCAACATCCTGGCATTTCTCGGGAAGGTCAGAGGAGAGAGAGCAATGTTGGAGAATGGACTTATAAAACAGAGATACCATGGACCTTCTTGTGAAGTGGGAGTAACCGATTGTGCTTCAGCCTCATCATGAAAGATTGCAATAGTTTTGAGAGATTTAGATTCCAGATATTTCAGGAGAGATAGATGTGATGCTGGAGGGCCAGCCCAAATGGGAGAACACTACTCTGTTGCGCTACAGACAAACACCTCGTAGACTGTGAGTGGTTATGATTTTCCAAGGAAAGACTTGAATCGGAGGATGCCCAATCTGCCGATGGTTTTGGAGGCCAGCTTTGTGATGTGGTCAGCCTAGGAAAGTTCATGGCTGATGGTGTAGCCTAGAAGTTCAAGAGATTGAATTTGCTCCAGTGGATGACCAAGGAAATATATAGATGGGTTCCTTTGACAATCATTCCAAAGTAATAGGGTGAGACTGTGGTATTTTCTCGGATTGAAGGACCTGTTCCATTTATCAGACCAGTTTCTAATAAGTTCCATATCAGCAGAGATAGAAGCAGCTCCTTTCTGCTTAAAAGTGGGATGTGGTACTGCAAGACACAATGTAGAGTCATTTATAAAAAATTACCCCCGTGCGGGAGTGACGGTCATCTCTGGAAATATATAGCCTATAGCCTCCTGAAGGTAGGGCAGTTTTTGCAAACTTTGAAGTCACGTGACACGAAAACGAAAGCAAATATCGAAAATCCAGCCTGACCAAATTTAGATATTGTCCCATAGATTTATATGCCACAATCAAATTCAAGATCGCTTGAGAAATCGCGGAGGAGATAGAATTTGAAAATCGTCATTTTCGCATTTTTTGCCAACATTGAAGTCACGTGACACGAAATTTAGATATTGTCCCATTTATATGCCACAATAAAATTCAAGATTGCTTGAGAAATGTAGGAGGAGATAGATTTTGAAAATCGTCATTTTCGCATTTTTTGCCAACTTTGAAGTCACGTGACACGAAAACGAAAGCAAATATCGAAAATCCAGCCTGACCAAATTTAGATATTGTCCCATAGATTTATATGCCACAATCAAATTCAAGATCGCTTGAGAAATCGCGGAGGAGATAGAATTTGAAAATCGTCATTTTCGCATTTTTGCCAACTTTGAAGTCACGTGACACGAAAACGAAAGCAAATATCGAAAATCCGGCCTGACCAAATTTGGATATTGTCCCATAGATTTATATGCCACAATCAAATTGAAGGTCGCTTGAGAAATGTAGGAGGAGATAGATTGTGAAAATCATCATTTTCGAATGAAAATCGTCATTTTCGCATTTTTTGCCAACTTTGAAGTCACGTGACACGAAAACGAAAGTGAATATCGAAAATCCGGCCCGTCCAAATTTAGATATTGTCCCATAGATTTATATGCCACAATCAAATTCAAGATCGCTTGAGAAATATAGAAGTAAATAGATTTTGAAAATCGTCATTTTCGCATTTTTTTGCCAAATTTGAAGTCACGTGACACGAAAACGAAAGCGAAAATCGAAAATCTGGCCCGATCAAAATTTAGATATTGTCCCATAGATTCATATGCCACAATGAAATTCAAGATCGCTTGAGAAATGGCGGAGATAGAATTTGAAAATCGTCATTTTCGCAACTTCAAAGGCCTCGTGACCTTGACCTTGACCTTCGGTGACCTTGAAAGTCATACCATCGTGTGCGTCTCATCGACCTCTATCAGGATCACTAATGACCAGATCTCCCGCTTCAACTTCATTGTGGACGGACGGACGGACGGACCGTCACCTCTCCTCTCAACACATAATTACTAGGTCATGCTCGAAGAGATGACCTAAAAAGGAAGAGAAGATTTTCCAAAGTTTCAGAGAGATCATTGAGATAGATGAGGACCGAGACTGTGCCCAAAACACTGCGTTTGGGAACTTCAGCCTCCACTGGGAGATAGGAGCAGAGGGATCCATTGATGACAACACATTGACTGCATAAGTGGAGAAAGTCACAAATCCAGGAATTAAATGATGGTGGCCTTCTATGCCACAGGCAGAGAGTTTGACAATCGAAAGTGGATGTCAGACTGTGTCGAATGCTTAAGATATGTCCAGGAAGACGGTCCTAACCTCTTATTTGAGATTGAGGGCCTCCAACCATTACTGGGAGAGTAGCAGGTGCATGCCCAGAGTTGAGTGACTGGGACAGAATCTAAACTGATGGTCAGAGATCGTGGTGTTTCATAACAGGAAAGACTTGGACATCAGCAGCAATGATGTATTCCATGACTTTTCTTGTAATTGTGTAAACAACTCACTGGTCTATAATTGATGGGGGGTCTGTTTTCACACTTATTGTGGATGGGAGTGATGTTTGCTGCTTTCCATGCAGAGAGGGAGCAGCCAAAAGAGGATAGACAGAATCGGGCATATAGAAGGGGAGCAAGAACAGCAGAGCAGGATTCGAGAACTGATGCCATCTGGCAGCGTTGCCGAAGCAGGTTGGAGCCAGGCATGATTTAGAAATCATGGCTGACTACAAGTATGAATCTGGTTCTGGCTGTACTGCTGATGCAATGTCCCCCAAAGATGAGGGTGGGTTTTTCAAAATGGCCAGGGCAATGGAACACAATATCATGTTCCATGTGATCTTTAACATCCACCGGTGAACTCGAGCTGATCCAACATCCCTTCTTCCCATCTCTTCTCAAACATGTTGTGCTCATCGATGTGAATCCCTCTCTACAGTAAAGCACCAGGATGGCAATCCAGCAATCAAATCCAGAATAGACAGCTCAAAGACAAGTGCACTACCTCTGAACTACCCTGTCAGCTCTCTTGCGCCATTCATTTCTCTCATGGGAAAGCAGATGGTAGTTATTATGATGGACAACCGATTGGGTGGAAAGAAAAACGAGCATGAGAGATACAAATAGGAAAGTACACCGGGTGCATGTAAATTTGGTACCTAAAGTGACATTGAAACCATTACCAGAAACTTTCCTAAAGTCTGAGAGCATGTGTCTTAAAAATGACAATGAAGAGAAATAATAAACCAAAGGAAAGAAGAATCATGGTGGACATTGGGAAAAGCAGGCAGGATCACTGAACGAAGATGTGGCAACTTAAATGCTCAAATCCCCAGATACAGAGCATATGAAAGGTGCTTGCTGAGCTGTCACGGTCAACACATTGCGTTGGCAGAGGGTGTTTATGTAATAACAAATCCCTGAGCATTTTCACGAGGCCAAGACCATGCCCTTGACAGCTGGTGAATGCCGCACATTCGACCCAGAAACATCTGGCATCGGCAGTCATCCTGCACTTTCAAAGCACAGTTCTGTTGGACAAACAAGTATAAAAAAAGAAAGAAAAGGTATTTGCTGAGGACAGTTGTTGGAGTAACCTGCCTGCGATCATAAAGTAACCAATTTGATCCAGATCCATAATTTGATCCATATACACACAAATGCATGGTTGTGGTCACATTGAGGTTCGTGGTGAGAAAGACGTAAAGATCCAGATTACTTTTCCAAGGATTGTTGAACATGAGCAAACACAATGGTCGTAATAATTCCACATCCCACGTCTCCAATCACACTCTCATCTCAGGACCGGTCGAATGACGCTTGACATTGTTCATTTTCAATTACCCTCCCCACATGCTCATTATATGAGTTCTAAACTGGACACACTGCCTCACCTTTCATGGGAGCTTTTAAAAATAAAAATAAATAAATAAAATAAAAGATAACAAAAAAAAATACAATAAAATACAATTTCTAACTGCCCGTTCTCATTTGTCGAACAACAGTATAACTATTTGTGGAAACTTTTTACAAGACCTCCTTTTCACTTTGATTGCAAAGCATCTGTAAGTTCTCCATTTGCCAGTCACAGTGCCTGACCGAAATGGATCCTTCAAAATGAAGTGGAGGGTTTCCTTTTGACCCTGCAATGAGTTTGAATTGCTGATTTAAAAGCGATTCGCAGATACCCATTGCATACGCGACAGGAGTTCTTTTTTTTATGGCACAGTTAAATATAAATCCAATGGGGCAAAAAAAATTATGTGAATCAGATTTAAGGTGATATTTTATTTATCTTTCTCTTCTCCTCATGCTGTATTATGTTTCGTTGAGCATCATAAATTTGTGAACCCCAGCTGAGCACGTAATTTGACTCATCGAAGGTTCATCACTTCTCAGATTCATTTAGAGCCTGGTGTTGGCTTAACGGTAAATGTTGGCCAGCTTCAAATCTTAGGGACTTGAGTGTGAGCCCCTGTCGTTACGTTAATTTATGCCAGGTGGGTTAACTCAGGCCTGTCATCCTTCCGAGGTCGGCAAAATGAGTACCAGCTTATTGGAAATGGTGCACTGCATCAGTGGTACAGCCACGCTCCCAGCAATGATGCAACCAGCAGCCATAGGCTGTATACGAAAAAAAAAGGTGGTGTGTGAAAAAATAATATAATAAAATATAGAGTTTCAAATAAGTTTATTTGCTTTTTGTGTTATTTTTGCATACATAGTCAAGGCTCATGGAAAAGCTTGTACAGTGAATGAATTGGGGCATAACAGAAAAAAAAACAGGACGAGAAGCACACATGCATGGGATAGACAAGATTGATACAGAGGATGCATGGGGTGGACAACATGGATACAGAAGGAAACTCCAAGGAGAGTAAACTGGAGTATTGAAAGGAGGGAATTGGGTGGGGTTAACTAGGGTAGAAAAGATCATGGTTTCGGATTGGGGATGACTGTGATGGTGGCTTACAACTACTGTATCTTTAAGACCTGGAGGGAAGATTGAGATTGAAGATGATGTGCAAGTTGATTCCACAGGTGGGAAAAATTGGAAGAAATGAGTGGATGTGAGCAGTGATTCTGGATTTAGGTAGTTTCTCCAGAAAGCAGGTGATGGTGGACAATGTGAGTCCTAAAGAAACATTGGGGTGGGGGGACAAAGCATGGAAAGAGCAGAGGTTGTGAGACTAGACAGGAGGCCGTAGAAGACAGAGAGACTATACCGACCTGTCAAATATGGTGAAGTGATTGATCCATAGACTCGGCTTCATCGTGAGAGATTCCAATGATCTTGAAGGCCCTGGTTTCCATGACATCAATCTGAGAAAGATGTGAGGCAGAAGAGCCAGCCAAGAGGGGAGAGCAGTACTCCATCAAGCTGAGGATGAAGGCCTTTTAGGCGGACAGGAGTTCAGGTGTGCCAAGGAAAGTCTTTGTACGATGGAGGATGCCCAGTCGGCTGCAGAAATACAGGAATAAAGTTTGGGGGCTTGTAATTAAGAATACAACGGGAATGAGCTGGTCCTCTATATTTACCAGTAAGATGACAGTGATCCCTAACCTTGACCTCTCCCTCAATTTTCTCCTCACAAATATGACAGATACTGTTCTTTCTAAATTCATTTTTCTCTCCCTTTGTTAATAACATTGGTTTATCGGTTTTAACCATTATTTCTCTTAGTCTTATACAGTCTTTTTCCAATCGTCTTACAAACTCCTCTGAAGCATCTTCTCCTCTATAAAGTTCTAACTTGTTGTATTCATCACCAACAGCTGATTTGATATAATAACAGAAACCACAAGGAGTATGTTTTTGATATTTATTTGTGTATGATTTATTTGGATTTGGAGAAACTGTATCTATGTTTTCAAGGATACTTTCAAAATCAGCATATATCACAAACGGATGTTTTGTAGATTTGTTAAAATCTTTGAATGATATATTTGAACCTTCTTTTGGTAAATTGATTACGGTTGATTTGATGATTACTGCAATATTTCGAATGTTGATTTAATCGTTCTTTTGTGTGAAAGGAGCTAAAAATAAAATTTTGTTGATGAAAATTCCGTTTAATTTATAGGTGAATCTGTGCTTAAAACCATTTTATCCTCCAACTTTTTTCACTTAATAAATACAATGTATCAAGACACAAAATACAACTATCAATCAATCTCTTCATTTGTAAAAGATACTGAGAAAAATGTCAAGGATGTAAAATTGAATAAAGATAAATATAACAACGATTGGATAAAACCATTTATGGTGAATAATATGAGCTCTTCAATTTTCTTCAGTGGAAGGGCTTTTAGGATATCTGGAAGAACATCAATTAAAGTAGCTCTAACAAAAGTTTCTTCTCTCCTTCTGGCAATATATTCAAAACGAGAAAAAGCAATGAAACAAGAAAAAGTATCAAAAAAGAAAAACCTTATGGATGAAGCTTTGGAAAGAAAATATAAGACCATCTGTAATATGCAAGGAGAAATTTGTATTTTTTTCAACAACCCTAAATATGTAAATCCTGATGAAATAAAGGATTTTAATATATCACGTGAAATGACATTTCGTTCAATTGTAGTTGAGGATCATTTTAAAATTACCTTTAATATAAAAAATGTAGTAGTTGAATCTGTTAATGAAAAAAAGTGGATACAGTAGATATAGATGGTGATGTTTTATCGACTCATTAAATATGAGTCATTATTCAACTGAAGATTTTGAAGAGTATGAGAGTGATGATAGTATCTCTGTTGGAACAGAAGACAGTTATGATACCGAGAGTTTGTGTTCAAACAATAGTTATGAAAGTAGTTTTATAGATGATTGTGAAAGCATCAATGAATGTACCGAAAATGATACCGAAGATGAATTTTACTTGAAGTAAAGGTTTACTTTATAAATATGAATAGTTTACCAGATCTTGAGCCTCTTGAATTCCCTGATTCTCCATATGACAAATTTTAGAATTGTCCTGCATGTGATTGAGTGGGATTAAACACCGAGTCAAAAGCTTATAAACAATGTATATTCTGTAATTATCTTCTAATTAATGATAATACAAAACAAGTCTGAAGACGGCGATGGTTCACGAGCGGTATTTGACGATGTAGATTGTTTCAGAAGTCAAGGATGAGACAATGTGATAATGTTTGACCAAGTTATAAAAATGATCAACATGATGTGGTACGAGTGACAGGTTATTAGTTGCAAAATGTCGAAAATCCAGTTTCGTTCAACAACTTAAAAAATTTGACCTTTGCATAACCTTTAAAGGTCCCAAAACAATGTTGTGGACATTAAAATAAGGAAACAGGATACGTGCTATAGCTTAATGGAGTTAGTTTGTCGAAGAAGGTCGAAAACCCGGTTCGATTCCCACAACTTTGAAAATTTGACCTCTGTGAACTTTAAAGGTCAAAGGTCAAGGATTATGACCTTTGGTGCAAAACTTCCTCTGGAACATTCCAGGAACAATATAACGTCATATAGGCTATATGGCATTTCACACTCCTCGGATTATCCATACTATGATGAAATCAGCGTAAAAACAAACTTGAAGGGGGCGCCACAGGCAAGGTGTTCAAGATAGAGAAAAATGGTTTGAAGACTTTAGGTGGGGAATGACCTCAAGATTATGCATAAAAATATTGTCATCCTAGCTCTCAAAGTTTGGGCGGTCATATGATATTTATGCCAAAATTGGAAATTTTCTAAGTTCATGACCCTGTGACCTTGACCTTATGACCTTGACCTTGGGACTAAAATGAAAAATTGAGCTCCGTGGGGCTATGCAGGTGCCATTGGGCTAACCAAATACCGAAACCCCTGCCAGATTCGACAACCCCCTCGGAGAAGATGGATTTTTATGTCAAAATTGCAATTTTCTAAGTTTGTGACCTTGTGACCTTGACCTTGGGATGAAAATGAAAAATCGAGCTCTGTGGTGCGATGCAGGTGCCATTGGGCTAACCAAATACTGAAACCCCTGTCAGATTCGACAAAACCCCTGAGGAGAAGATGCAAATTGAAATCGGCTACCCCCTAAAAACACATGTTTTTTTGGCGTGGCTCCACCCATAATGGGCGGACCACACCCATTTTCAGTAAAACACAACTAGATCATGATATAATCCTCCCACCAAAATTTAATCAGGATCGGATCAAAACCCACGGAGCTATGCTCGGGACAGACAGACAGACATACAGACAGACAGACAGACAGACAGACACACAACAATAACGAATATAGTGGTCACTTATATTTTTCGTGAAAATATTTTTTCGTGAACCAATTATATTTTTTCGTGAACCAATATAAAAAGGAATATAATTCTTTTAGATTTTCACCAAAAATGCATTACTTTACAATATTGATTAGATAAATGAATCTAAAGTATGAGGGTGAGAGCACACCTTTCCTTTCAATGGAAGAAACTGAATGCATTAGAGAAATGTTCAAAGGCTTCTTGTAAGATATTATTCACAATTGTCATTTTCAGGGAAATATCAACACAAGATATTGTATAGATAAAATAATGGATTATCTAGAAATTTAACCTGAACTTTGGATAAAATATAGAGTTTCTAAAAAAGCCAATAATAAATTTAATAACCTGTTTTGCAAATATATAAATGAATGATTTTTTTACCCATTTGGGAAAATAAGATAAAATTTAACAACCATAAAAATCTTCCAAATTCATTAAGATGTCTCATAGTTGGTTCAAGCGGATGTGGAAAAACCTGCTTACTTTTAAAGATGCTCCTTACTCCCAACTTTTTAGATTACGATAATTTAATAATTTTTACAAAGTCGAGTTTTCAACCTATCAACGACTCTCACAAGGTTTTAATGCCGGTCTTCAAAAAGAAGATATAATCGGTTTATTTAAACTTCAAAACTAACTAATTGATTACAACATTGAAGATATAATACAACTATTTTGTGATACACAGAGATATAAAAATAAATCAAAGCCGATAACTTGTATTCTTAGTGATAATACTGATGATATAACTTCTCCCCAAGATTTGGATAAATCAAAAAAGAACCTCGTTATCTTTGATGATTGTGTTAATGAGAGAAACCAAACGGTAATGGATAGCTACGACACAAGACGGAGACATTTTGTAAATGTATTTCTCTAAGTCAATCATACTTTCAACTCCCTCGTCGCTCAATAAGAAACAATGCTAATACTTTTATTTTATTCAAGTTAAATTCAATAAATATAAACAATTTTTGGAGAGGCAATTGTTCGACATTATGTAGTAAAAAGGAATTTGGGGATTATACGAAGCACACGACTGAAAAATATAAATATATTTTTGTGAAACAAGATGAGATATTAAGGGATATATTTTTTATTTTATAAACAATTACATATATAAATAACAACTATTATTATAAATCTTGTGGGTAAATACATAGTACATATGTTCTTGTATAGTACAAATGAAAATATTTTAAATTTGCTTTAAAAACACCCCATGATGTGCATTGTATCTTCAACAACTAGAGCAATAAGACCTGGAGAAGTAGAAGGTGAAGATTATTACTATATTTCAGTAGAGGAACATATGCGATTAAGGAATGAAGGTCAAATATTTGAGGAGGTTTCTCTTGGAACAACAAAATATTCACATTATAAGAGTGAGTTAAAGAAACTAAAATCTGGTGGTCTTGTGTATTATAAACTAATCCAGAAAGAATGAGACAAATTATTAAACATCTGAGTGGTAATGGGGTTAAGATTTTATCATTCGGTTTTGATGTTGATGAAGAAACTCAATGCAAATATATGAAAAGCAGAGATACAAGTATTAGTGAAGAAGAAATTAGAACTCTTATTAATGTTAATAAAGAATTTGATGAAATATTTAAAGAAAAAGATTCATTTGAACACATCTACTTTAATGATGAAGAAAAGGAAAATTTCCCTGTTGACCTTTATAATTCAGTGAGTTATATTTTCCAATAAATAAATGGATGCGAAAGAAAGAGCAAGAAGATTTAAGGAGCATCAAGAGTTGGTTTCAAAAGTTGTAAAACAACAGGAAGACATAAAGAAGAAACGCAGACAGAAACTAATGGGTGAAGAAGCATTTGAAAGAAAACAAGACAAATTTTTTTAACCACTTTTATAAACTTCCCAAGAAAAATTATAGATGTTTCCACAGTTCCCACAATAGAATATACTCCTAAAAACTTCAAAATTTAAAAGATTTCAGTCAAATGACGGAGGAAGAATTAGAGCATATAGGAGAATTAGAATATGGTGATGAAGGATAATTTCAACAACTGGAAGAGATTAATCAACCCCCTGATTATATTGTGAATGCTCTTCTAAACAATGAATATTCAGCGGATTCAAAAACCATAGCAGGACTCATTCCAAAAGAACAACCAGCAATATTTCATCTTGTTCAAGAAAAGGTATTGATATTTAATGATGAATTAAGGTTCTTGAGTTCTGCTCAACCCCCTGTTAAATTAACCCCCAGATTAATATTTCATCTCACAAAAGATAGAAGACAAGATTCAACTGTGAGGGATGAATCAAAGTATTTTGATCAACCATTGGATATAGAAAATAAGGATGATATAGTATATATGGATCTGCTGGACTCTCTTAATTGTAGGGTTAGTCTATCTGGTAAAAGTAGGAAGAATGAGAAGGAGAAACACATTATTCAGGCTTTAAGTAGGCTTGGTTCAGGTGTTAGTTTTCTTCCAAATGACACATCACAATTAGTTAATCGACTGTTATTGCTGTTCGGTAGTAAGAATGCTGGAAATAACAATTGTTTTAATGACACATCAGCCATTTTAGACCAGTTGATGAACATGAAAATAATTAATAAATGTCAATACAAACACATTTTATCTCATATTAAATAAGATGAGAAGCACAATCCTTAGTTTTAATTTCACAAGCGACAACACATCTTCATTCCCAAACCAACTACAACTTGACGCAACAAAATAATATGAGGTGTCTTTGTTGTCCATGGAAACTTATAATACCTTGTTTAATATCACCGAGAAAAATGGCAAGTTTAATTATAATCCGGGAAGTGGATACAAAACGATAACAGTTTCACCCACAGCATATGAGATTTCTCAAATATCTTCCGAAATTGCTCGTCTCATGAAAGAACAGGGTGATAAACCAAAAATTATTGTTATAGATATTCAAAAAACATCCTTCAAAATCAACGATTAAACTTAAAAATAACTACAAGGTTGATTTTACAATTGATAATTCATTTAGAGAGTTATTGGGTTTCTCCTCAAAAAAGATTGAAACTAATGGGACATTTTACAGTGATAATGTCATTCAAATATCCTCAGGCATAAATTCGGTATTAATTCACTGTGATTTGATTGATGGCGCATATAATGATGGAATAAGAACAAATACAATATTTTCTTTCAGCGCATACTCAACCCCAATTGGTAATAAATTCAATATGGAACCCAAAAATCTGGTTTATCTACCTGTGTCGTGAAAAACCATATACAGAGTAAATTTTAGGATAACCGACCAAGATAATCGCATGATTAATTTTAATGGAGAAATTATATCCATCAGAATTCACCCACCTGAAGTTTTCCAATAAATAAATAAATACGTTGGTTATTGTGAGGAAACACGAGTTAGGAAAATATAAAATAATTACAGGGGATGGGATGTTCCTTTCCCCCATACTACGATGGTGAAGGTATGTATCTTCGTAGAGGATACTATAAACCTTAGAGACAAAGGGGTGTCGGACATCCATTTAGCAAAAAAGGAGATGGGATAATTGATACTCTAATGGGTATAGGTTCAACTATTCTTAAACATAAAGACCTAATTGGTTCAACTGCTTCTGCTGTGGGAAATGAAGCGGGTGCTATAAAGAGTATAAAAAAATGCCCAAAAGGAATCTCATAAATTACAAGCAATAAAAGAAATTAAGAAAGGCAAAACTCAGTTGTCTCCCCAAGAACGACAGAAAATAATTCAAATACTTGGGTCAGGATTTCAAAAGTTTTAACATCTTTTTTTCCAAAATAAATACAAGTATGGAAGCAATTGATAGTATCTATGATTTGGATGACACCATTGTCATCTCAAACTCTACTAAAAAAGAAGACTACTTCAAGGTAAATGCAATAACTGGAACAGACTGAAATGCAAATGGAACAAAAAGTTTTGAAATAAATAATCAACAAATCTATTTGAATCGAGCCGGAAGTTTCTTGTTGTGTAAATTTACATTCACTAAGGCTGTGACAAACACAAACGCTACACTCGTAAATGATTTATTCTGGAAAATGTTTGATAGTGTTCATTTGTACATTGGAACACAAGAAGTGGAAGCGGTTGATTATGTCTCTGCTACATCTGAAATGATGAAATTTGCACTATATTCATTTAGTGATAGAATGGGAAAGGGGGCTGTCAAAAGTTTTATTCCTGATACGTCAATGAGAACAAACACAGACCCTGGATATAGTCAAAGGAAAGGAATGTATAATGATGATACAAAAGCAGGTAACAGTTTTGCTGTGACAGTTCTTCTTAAAGGTATATTTTGATTTTGTGATCATGATAAAGTTCTGTATGGTCTTAAAATTAGATTTCAACTGCAAAGGAATGATAATGAAAATAGATTGCTTTTTAGGGTGGCTAATGCTTTTGCTGCTCAGAATAAATTTCTCATTGATGAAATTAGTTGGTATATTAGTGAATATACTCCTAATCTTAAAACAGAAGAGATGTTGAATACAACACCTAACTCAAAGAGGCCACTCAATGTATCGTACCTTAAAAGAAGATGCCAACACGTCAAACTGAACCAAACCACTTACACGTGGAATTTGGGTGTTCTGGAAGGAAAGCCACGATATCTGTGGCTCATTTTTTAAAAACCAGATGGTGATACTGCTACTTATAAGAATAATGCATTGAGTGATAATGCTAAGGTAAAACAACTTCGCGTTTCTTGAGATGGAACATTTTATCCATGAGATGGATTGGAAATTAATTGGGAAAAAAATGATTATTCTGAAGCATACAAGTCTTACCAAAAGGTGTGTGAAAGCAATGGAAATAAAGAGCCCATTTTGGATATGACAGCATTTAAAAGTCTGTATACAATCTATGCGATTGACCTGAGTGCTCAAAAGAAACTATAAAGTCTAATCGAGTGGAGACTTCCCTATACATTGAAAGAGAAGAGAGTGAAGAAGTTGATACATATTGTTTGCTTTTGGAAGAAACAGAATGACAGATTAATACAGATAATGGTGTTGTGATTAGTCACATCATTTTTTTGATAAATAAATGAGTAGTATAGTGCAACTGGGGTATTTGGTAATCAAATCAATCTTCATAAACTATCATCTTGTATTCAAAATCAAAAGCCTTGTATGATTAACGTTAATACAATTCAGAGAAAAGGTGCAGTGAGAATTGATGTTTTGCTCACAAGAGAACAGGTGAAAATCTTGAACGATACTGGCTCACTTAAAATTAAAATGTCAAAACCAATGTTGAAGAAATATTCAATGAGAGAGATGAGTGGAGGATTTGTCCCATTTCTAATTCCTTTATTTGCTGGTTTAAGTGCGGCTGGAGCATTGACGCGTGGTATTTCAGCAGCGGTGAAAACTGCCAACGAAAGGAAGGCTCAACTCCATGCTCAAAATAATTGGAAAGACATGACAAAGAGTTGGAGAAACAAATTAGTGGAAGTGGTGTAATTGTAGATTTTGCTGAAAAACTTGAAAGTCTGCCTGATAAAGCGAGATTGTTAGTTGGAGATATGCTTTCTTCTGTCACACAAGCAGGTGTAAAATTCACTCAAAGGGGTAATGGATTATATCTTTCGAATAAATAAATGAGCATTGATGAGTGGTTTGAAGAATTTGGAAAGAATACAACATCAAATTAAGAACTTATCAAATATTGTAAGAAATTAAAAATTCATAATGTGGTTATTTGTATGAGAGATGAACTAACAAACTTGTCTAAATATACAAAGAATATTATTATGAACTTAGAAGATAATGATGGGGACGCTAGTTTTTATAGTCAAAACAAATATGATTTTGATCGTTTTGGTGTTCCACCACCTGTTGAAGAAATAAAATTCTTACAGAATGGTGCTTATCTAACATTTCAAGTCCAAGAATTAAATTCCAAGTGTTGTGGTCAATTATGTCTTTGTGTGTTATTTCAACTCAAGAAAATAAATTTTTTGTGACATTTTTAATCTAATATAAATGACTTATGTTGGTAAAGATGGTTCTATCTTTGGTGTATCCCAAGAACTGAATATTGATTTATCAAATTATTACACAAAGGCACAGGCTGAACAAGAGAAATATAGTATAGCAAAAAATATTAATATGAAAAATGCTTATAAATTAATAAATTATCCAAGCCCGACTGACGCGAATGACTTGGTGAGATTAAGTGATTTATCACAATATATATCCTTAAATAAAATTATCCCTGTGTCGTAAGAGGCGACCAGGGTTGCGTCAGGAAGGGCATCCGGCGTAAAACCTGTGCAAAATCAGTATGCGGATCATAACGGATGATCCACTGTGGCGACCCCTAACGGGAGCAGCCGAAAAACAAACAACAACATATCCTTAAATAAAATGGCTGTGTATTCCAAAGATACAGAAGTGTTGATTTTATCTCCAGGTCATACAGAATTCACAGTTCCAATTAAAATTAAATTTTATAAAGAATGGCATTCAATGATGTTATAAAGTTCCAACAATATAAATGATGTTCCAACAATGATTTTATAAAGTAACATCAATGATGGTTTTGCCATAGTTTATATCATGAAAACACAAGGAACAGGATTATATATAATAAGTAAGGAAATACAAAAGGATTTAACTATGGGAAATTGGGGAGCTATTTATTTCCTGTCATTATATTAATCTGTCATTTATTTCTAATACATAAATGACAGCAAGAAGGCTTCAAGAAAATTATCATTTCTGTGTCCAAGCATACCTTCAAGAAAAGGGTATTCGGTATTTTAATAAATATGTTCTACAACATAAGAATGAGGTATTTTCAATAAAAGATTGGCTTTATACTGATGTTAATAAACCAACAACCTTGGATTTAATTAAAATGTTAAATAATGGAAAAAAAATTTAAGTCAAGAAAATGCAAGGCTCTTTTAGAAATTCAGAAGAAATCTTATTGGTTTCCTGTTGTAAAAAAAATTATTTTCGATACAGGGATAACAAGAAATCCTGATGAATATATGTATGATATTCTATGGGGTGAAAGTGATTCAACGATAGTAAGGGATGAGGAAGGAGTTGAAGAAACTGAGACAAAGGAGGAGAGGGAGAAGAGAGAGAAGGAGGAGAGGGAGAAGAGAGAGAAGGTGGAGAGGGAGAAGAGAGAGAAGGTGGAGAAGGAGAGGGGGGGGGAAGAGAGAGAATATATATATATATATATATATATATATATATATATATATATATATATATATATATATATATATATATATATATATATATATACATATATATATATACCTGTGATATTTTTTAAAAATCGAAGGTATTACAGAAAGTAAATCAATCTCAATGCAGCGAGGAGGAAAACAAAGAATTGGCAAGTCGATAAGAAATATTTGCGTCAAGACTATTAACATCGGTTTCATTGACAAGATATAAACGAGAAAGTGGAGATAAAGAAGAGAAAGAAGGAAAAGATGATATTATTGATGATGTTGGTGTGATTGACTTTAATGAAAGTGTTCCATTTTTTTTTCTTAAATAATTGGAGGAGAGAGTGAAGATATTTCTGAGGAGTCTTTATGTTTTAAAAATTATGATTCAAATATGCATGTTGGAAAGGTTTTCGCACTCTGTAGGAATTTTTCTCAAAAATAAATGAGTTGTCTCAAATGTAAAAAGAAAACTAATACAAAAAAAATCTCATATTTTAAAAGTAAAAATAACAGGGTTATACAAAAAGGCATATGTTCGGTGTGTGGCTCAAAAAGAGTAAATTTATCTCCAAACACGAACGTGGGGGAGATATACAAAAGTTTTTATCAGGAAGTAAATTTACAACTACTGGAATACCAGGGGAATTACATCTACCAGGGTATTCTTTCTGTGGTCCAGGAACAAACTTGAATAAAAGATTAGATTTGGCTGACAATCCTAAACTGTGGAGCAAACCTTTCAATGGGGTTGATGAAGTGTGCATGAGGAACGATATTGATAAGGCCTAAGTCACATTTGCTCTACGGCGAGGATACGGCGGCCATATGCCCTCTGAATTGACAGAAACGTGCGGCGGCCGCAGAGTTTCTGCGGTGGCCTCAGGGTGGCCCTACGCCATTTGGCTATCTTTTACAGGCCGTAGGGTTTTGCCGTGGAATTATAACGCGGAGTTATAACTTTTTTCATTTCTACGTTCGCCGTAGCAATTCGATAAGCTGAAAAAAAAACTGGTACAAAAAAAATTAATCCATTCGTTACGGTCCGTCTGGCCGCACGTTCGCCTTAGGGCCCCCCTGCGGTCGCCTTGCGGGCACCTTGAGGCTACCTTGCGTCTGCCTTGAAAATTATATGGCCGCTGCAGGGCCCTCTTAAGGTCACCGTGCGACATCAAATCAAAGACCGTGCGGTAACCCCATGTTTTCGGTCTCCACAATTTCTAAATACGCCGTGCGGCTCCCCGAAAAATAAAAACATATGTGACTGCTACATTGTGTGACCATGGAAATACTACGGCCACCGTATAATTGCTAATGGCCATAGATTTTGGAGACCCCACGGCCGCCTAATGGATGTGAAATGTGACTTTGGCCTAATGGAAATATCACAACGTTGGAAGAAAAACATGAAGCCGATAGAGAAATGTTGTATAATTTGTCTCCGATACAAAATCCAACCTTGAGAGAAAAAGTTGATAGGTTCATCGTGAAGAAGATGATCAGTGCTAAATTGAAACTTGGGCTTGGAAATTCAAAAAACGTATGTGCTCTCATGATGTCATTAAGATTGAAGAGCAATTAGCTGATGAATTACATAAACCAATAAAAATCACAAAGTTTCAGAGAAGGAAGGTTTATTCCAAGGAAGTTGATTATATCTGTTCCGCTGATTTAATTGAACTCAATTATGATAAAGGGTACAAGTATGCTTTAACCGTTATTGATTTGAGGAATAGATATGCGTGATTTGTCCCTTTGAAAAACAAAACCGGGAATACACTCATGTTTGCCTTCCAACAGATATTTAATAAAAGTAAGCAAAAACCTAAAAAATTGTGGACTGATGAGGGTACAGAGTTCTACAACAAAACATTTATGAATTTTCTTTAAAATAACAACATTATATTATACAGCACCTTCAATCAAGGAAAAGCGGTTGTTGTTGAGCGATTCAATCGCACTTTAAAAGAGAGACTATATAAAAAATTCACTCAACTCGGTTCTCAACAATGGTTATCTTTTTGTTTCAGGATATTGTAGATAAGTATAATAATACGATTCACACCTCAACAAATACTAAACCATCATAAACATTTACAAAATTAGAATATGAGAAAGAGATTAATGTCAGAAAGCCTAAGTTCAAAGTTGGTGACATCATAAGAATATACAGGTGGAAATCTCATTTTGAAAAACGTTATACAAAGCGATGGACAAATTAACTTTTTAAAATCATTGATGTAATCGATACAGTTCCTTGGACTTATAAGGTATATCATTTAGAAGGGGAAGAGATTTTAGGTTCATTTTATTCACAGGAATTACAAAAGTCCAAGATAAATAGAATTTTTTTTTTTGACGCCACCCCTTTTTAACTCCGCCCCTTTTTGACTCCGCCCACATAAGCCCGACCCACACAAGCCCCGCCCATTCAAACCCGACCCACAAAAGCCCCACTCACAAAAGCCACATCCACACAAGCCCCACCCACAAAAGCCACATCCACACAAGCCCCAACCACACAAGCTCCACCCACGCAAACACCACCCACATAAGCCACATCCACATCAATCATATCCACATAATTATTGATTAGTTAATTCGTTTCCCACACACAACATGTTTATTTCATTTAAAAAATTTTGCTCCACCCACACAAACCACATCCACACAAGCTCCATCCACCCACACAAGCCCCACCCATCCACACAAGCCCCACCCATCCACACAAGCCCCACCCACACAAGCCCCACCCCCCTGTGCACCCCCACCTTTGACCCACCACCTCCCTCATCCCACCCCACCCCCCAGCCTTCCCCCCACACACACGGGGAGGGGAGGGGGGTGGGATGAGGGGGGTGGTGGGTCGTTGGGGGAGCGCACCTACCCCACCCCCCTACCCCTCCTTTGCATTTCCTTTATTCTTTTTTTATAATTAAGAATTAAATAGTTGAAAGCAAAGCAAATATAATTAATCAAGATTGAAAATATTAAACATTTTTCTTTGGGTAAATATTCAGTTGCGAGAATAAACGATCTTTCCCAGCAGTCTGCTTCAGATATCTTGTGATTTTGAAACTCAATCAACATATTCTGTTCAAAACAAAGAGTGAAGAACAATTAGGGTATATAAATATGATTATATTATGTTATTAATAAAATAATAAATTAAACATTTACCTCCAGAAGATCGAGTTTTGTGTCCATTTCATCCAGATGAGCATTTAAACTGGAACAACTTGGAAATGAATCATCTTCTTCTTCTTCTTCTTCTTTCGGCTGCTCGCGTTAGGGGTCGCCACAGCGGATCAACCGTATGATCCGCATAGTGATTTGGCACAGGTTTTACGCCGGATGCCCTTCCTGACACAACCCTGGTCGCCTCTTACGACACAGGGATATGGTACACCTATTTTAACCGGGGTATACACCGGCCCAGTACACTGGTACTCATTTTGCCGACCTCGGAAGGATGACAGGCTGAGTCAACCCCCTGGTGTATTAATTCAGTTGCCCAACGGGGCTTGAACTCAGGACCTTTTGGATCCCAAGCTGCTGCCCTAACCACTGCGCCAACACCAGGCTTCCTTGGAAATGAATCATCACCCCGTGGAATTTCAACATCTTCCCATTCAAGGTTGCGAAATTCATCACCACCCATGTATGATTCAGTTTTAATGCTGAAAATAAAAAGCAAGTAGTCAAAAATTACCACCAAGTTGTGGTATTGCTTTTAAATTAATTACCACCATGCCAAATAAAAGGTTGTGTTTAAGGAGAACAGAAAGAGACAGACGGAGACAGAGACAGATAGAGAGAGACAGACAGATAGACAGAAACAGATAGAGAGAGACAGATAGAGAGACATAGAAAGACAGAGAGAGACAGATAGAGAGAGACAGAGACAGACAGACAGAGACAGATAGAGAGACAGATATAGAGACAGAGACAAACAGAGACAAACAGAGAGAGAGAGAGAGAGAGAGAGAGAGAGAGAGAGAGAGAGAGAGAGAGAGAGAGAGAGAGAGAGAGAGAGAGAGAGAGAGAGAGAGAGAGAGAGAGAGAGAGAGACACGCAGAGAGACACAGAGACACACACACACACATACACATATACACATATACACATACACATATACACACACACACATATACACACATGCACACACATACACATATACACATACACATATACACACACATATACACAAACACGCATGCACACACATACACATACATGCACACACATACACATATACACACATATATACACCCACACACACACAAATGCACACACACACACACACACACACACACACACACACACACACACACATATACACACACACACAGAGGCAGAGACAAAGTGATAATTTCTCACCTTGGACTCGAGTCATTCGAGATCAAAGGACGTGAGAGGACTTCTTGCTATTCAAGAAAAATATCATTCAAATCTCTTCTGAATGATTGAATGTTCTTAAGAAAGTCGTTCATTTTTATCCACTCGTCGTGTAATTCAGATAACTCATTTTCAACATCATTTATGAACGATATTCTTATTGGGGACAACCTGGTAGAAAAAAAAGACAACAATTATTAGTCGTATGGTGATTTAATCCTGTTTTAAACAACAAATAATGAATTGGATTGAGATCTAACCTGTCATCTTGTGAAAACGATTGATCTGCAAGGTTGTAGTAATAATCTGAATGCTCCATTTTCGTCATAAAACACGAACGGCACACAAGTTGGTTTAAATAAGCAACTTGATGACGTAATGGGAGATTTCACAACAATGTTTTTTTTCCAGGGTGTGTTCCCACATAGGAAATGACTTCGGAATTTTTTTGGCTTGGTTCGGATGAGGCCGCTTGGCTGCCTTCAAACTGACTTATTTTAACACGAAAATGAAACATCTTGATTTGAATGGTTTTGATAAAACCTACGTTTAAAAGCTGTTTTTAGCTAAACTTTGTTGTTAGTGTTCTGATGATTTAAGATATAACCATGAGATACGTGGGCACAGAATACCTCCTCATTTTCATGGCATGACTGTGCTCTGAAAAAACACTTCCCCATTTTACAAAACTGAATGAGGGATTTACATTTTACAAAACCAAATGAGGGATAAAGTGAATAAAGGTGATGAATGTAATAGGAAAATTATGTTATTCCCCAAAGTAGAACATGGACAAATATTCATTGGTTCGCTATATGAATGGAATGAAAATATGAAGGGAAAGAAGTGCTTCAATCAGTGTCTCAATTTTACATTTGCTTGTATGGGAGGGGGAGGAAATCAGTCTCCTATTTTGGGCTTTTGGGGCTGAAGTCAGAAAGTTTTTCCCTTTCCCCATTCATTTGAATGGTTTCCTCAGAACCCCATTAATCCTCGACTGCCATTTTATTAAAAACACCTCATCACCATGTTGTTAAAAACACCTCACTGCCATGTTCATAAAATCACCTCACTGCCAAGTTATTAAAAACACCTCACTACCAAGTTATTAAAAACAACTCACTGCCATGATATTAAAAATACCTCACCGCTGTTATTAAAAATACCTCACTTCCACGTTATTAAAAACACCTCACCGCCATGTTCATAAAAACACCTCACTGCCAAGTTATTAAAAACACCTCACCACCAAGTTATTAAAAACAACTCACTGCCATGATATTAAAAATACCTCACCACTGTTATTAAAAATACCTCACTTCCACATTATTAAAAACACCTCACTGTCAAGTTATTAAAAACACCTCACCGCCATGTTATTAAAAAACCTCACCGCCATGTTATTAAAAAACCTCACCGCCATGTTATTAAAAAACCTCACTGCCATGTTATTAAAAACATCTCACCGACATGTTATTAAAAACAGCTAATCACCATGTTATTAAAAACACCTCACCGCCATGTTATTAAAAACACCTCACCGACATGTTATTAAAAACACCTCACCGCCATGTTATTAAAAACACCTCACCGCCATGTTATTAAAAACACCTCAATGCCATGTTATTAAAAACACCTACCTGCCACGTTATTAAATACACCTCACTGCCCTGTTATTAAAACATCTCACTGCCACGTTATTTAAAACATCTCATTGCCATGTTATTAAAAACACCTCACTGCCATGATATTAAAAATACCTCACCACCATGTTATTAAAAAAACCTCACTGCCATGTCATTAAAACATCTCACTTCCATGTTATTAAAAACACCTCATTGCCATTTTATTAAAAACACCTCACCGCCATGTTATTAAAAAACCTCACCGCCATGTTATTAAAAAACCTCACTGCCATGTTATTAAAAACATCTCACCGACATGTTATTAAAAACAGCTAATCACCATGTTATTAAAAACACCTCACCGCCATGTTATTAAAAACACCTCACCGACATGTTATTAAAAACACCTCACCGCCATGTTATTAAAAACACCTCACCGCCATGTTATTAAAACACCTCAATTCCATGTTATTAAAAACACCTACCTGCCACGTTATTAAATACACCTCACTGCCCTGTTATTAAAACATCTCACTGCCACGTCATTTAAAACATCTCATTGCCATGTTATTAAAAACACCTCACTGCCATGATATTAAAAATACCTCACCACCATGTTATTAAAAAAACCTCACTGCCATGTTATTAAAACATCTCACTTCCACGTTATTAAAAACACCTCATTGCCATTTTATTAAAAATACCTCACTGCCACGTTATTAAAAACACCTCACTGCCATGTTATTAAAAACACCTCATCGCCATGTTATTAAAACACCTCACTGCCATGTTATTAAAAACACCTCACAGCCACGTTATTAAAAACACCTCACTGCCATTTTATTAAAAACACCTCACTGCCATGTTATAAAAACATCTCACTGCCACGTTATTTAAAACACCTCATCGCCATGTTATTAAAACCCCTCACTGCCATGTTATTAAAACCCCTCACTGCCATGTTATTAAAAACACCTCACTGCCATGTTATTAAAAAACACCTCACCGCCATGTCATTAAAAACACCTCACTGCCATGCTATTAAAAACACCTCACTGCCATGTTATTAAAAAGACCTCACCACCACATCATTAAAAACACCTCACTGCCATGTTATTAAAAACACCACACCGCCATTTTATTAAAAACACCTCACTTCCATGTTATAAAAACATCTCACTGCCACGTGATTTAAAACACCTCATCGCCATGTTATTAAAACCCCTCACTGCCATGTTATTAAAAACACCTCAAAGCCACGTTATTAAAAACACCTCACTGCCATGTTATTTAAAACACCTCATCACCATTATTTAAAAAAAATACCCCACTGCCATGTTATTAAAACACCCCACTGCCACTTTATTAAAAGCAACTCACCTCCACGTGATTAAAAACACCTCATTGCCATGTTGTTGAAAACACCTTATTTCCATGTTATTTAAAACACCTCTCTACCATATTATTAAAAACACCTCATTTCCACATTATTAAAAACACCTCACTGCCATGTTATTAAAAACACCTCACCGCCATGTCATTAAAACACCTCACCGCCATGTCATTAAAAACACCTCACTGCCATGCTATTAAAAACACCTCACTGCCATGTTATTAAAAATACCTCACCACCACGTCATTAAAAACACCTCACTGCCATGTTATTAAAAACATCTCACCGCCATTTTATTAAAAACACCTCACTTCCATGTTATAAAAACATCTCACTGCCACGTTATTTAAAACACCTCATCGCCATGTTATTAAAACACCTCACTGCCATGTTATTAAAAACACCTCACAGCCACGTTATTAAAAACACCTCACTGCCATTTTATTTAAAACACCTCACTGCCACGTTATTTAAAACACCTCATCTCCATGTTATTAAAACCCCTCACTGCCATGTTATTAAAAACACCTCAAAGCCACGTTACTAAAAACACCACACTGCCATGTTATTTAAAACTCCTCATCACCATTATTTAAAAAAAATACCCCACTGCCATGTTATTAAAACACCCCACGGCCACTTTATTAAAAACAACTCACCTCCACGTGATTAGAAACACCTCATTGCCATGTTGTTGAAAACACCTCATTGCCATGTTATTTAAAACACCTCGCTACCATATTATTAAAACACCTCATTTCCACATTATTAAAAACACCTCACTGCCATGTTATTAAAAACACCTCACTGCCATGTTATTAAAACACCTCACTTCCACGTTATTAAAAACAACTCACCGCCACATTATTAAAAATACCTGACTGCCATGTTATTTAAAACACCTCACTGCCATGTTATTAAAAACACCTCATTGCCATGTTGTTAGGAAAACCTCACTGCCATGTTATTAAAACACCTCACTGGCATGTTATTAAAACACCTCACTTCCACATTATTAAAAACAGCTCCCTGCCATGTTATTAAAGCTCTTCACTATCATGTTATTAAAACACCTCACTGCCATGTTATTAAAACACCTCACTGCCACGTTATTAAAAACAGCTCCCACTGTGCAATTCAAAACACCTCACCACACATCGCTATTGAGACTGGCTTGTTTTAAGTGAGTATAAGTGCTGAGTTGCCATGTTGTCATGATTTCCACCAATCAGAATTCCAACCTTCATTTTGCAATTCAATTTTTAATATTCGTGATATTACATTTTTATGAACAATGGAAGTTGAAGATTCAAGTTAAAAAAAAAAAAATTTCTAACTTTTTTTTTTAATAATAGTTTTTTCAAAGAATATCAAAAAAAATACCCTGAGACATGTAATGGGAGGGGCAGATGCAACCCAGAAGTTTGGTACAATTTCACAAAAGTTTGAGGGAGTAGTTCAGCGACAACACAGAGCACAACACAAGCACTGCGTGTGTGTGTCTGTGTGTGTGTGTGTGGGTGTGTGTGTGTGTGTGTGTGTGTGTGTGTGTGTGTGTGTGTGTGTGTGTGTGTGTGTGTGTGTGTGTGTGTGTGTGTGTGTGTGTATATACATATATATATACATATATATATATATATATATATATATATACACACACATATATGAATGTATACCGTATATGTATGTATGTATATATATATATATATATATATATATATATATATATATATATATATATATATATATATATATATATATATATAACATTCTCTCTGTCTCTCTCACCGTGTTTCTCTTCAACCCCTTGTAAATGCAACATGCTGCTCAATTTCCTTCCTTAACCCAGCAATCTTCAAATCATCAGCACCTCTTGCTCCAGAGTCGCTTTACAAAGGGTCCAGTACTTTGAAAGAGTCACAATTTCTCATGTCCATCTCTTGTATCCCACAAATCTTTCCTCTTAAACTGTTGTTCTTTTACTTTGATGTTTGTTCCACAGAGCTAGGTTATTTACGGAAAAGCCTTCCTTTATTGGAAGCCTTGATGGAACTGTGAGCTGAGAGTGAAGTGTATCGCAACCCGATTGCTTTTTCACATGTTGTAGCACAATAATTATTTCCCCTTTTCTCATGTACTTTACCTGTTTCTTTAAAGGCACAGTGTGGAGTATCAAATGGAGGAAAGGTTGAGGTGGTATTTAATGATTGTTTCTGAACTTTAAAAAAAAAAATGTCCGAATCAAAATTTATGCCAATAAACCAATCATACACATGATGGTTAAAATTCATCTCCACCAAATAATACCAAATGCAAAACACTGGAACAATCAAACTGTAGTTCAATCATCACCTTCAATTGCTCATAACTGCTGTACATCCCTGGAATAGCGACACCAGCATAATAAATTCATGGAATTGAAGCCCATTTTGTTACTTCAGGGATCTTCCTCTGACCTATTACACGTCATGCTATCTGTGTCCATCAACGCCACCCAATTCGGAACACAGGACTGTTGTTCTGAGGAATAAGTCTGACCTCGGGCAATACTTCTTACAGATAATGCATCCTGTCGCCCGGGCCTTTGTGCTGCTCCCACCCTAGGTAATTGACTGCATCACGCAGGGCCGGGTCCTGGAGCGACCACGTGCCTGCCCACTCGAGGTCTACGATCTGATGTTGGCATGCTGGCAGCGTGAGCCGCTTCAACGCACACCCATCAAGGCTTTGCATGCGAGGCTACAGAGCTTGGCACAAGCTGCTCCCGCGTACCTGGATGTTCTTGGCTGATGATTGGCCGTGACTGGGACTGTGGTCAGGGATGACATAAGGAATATGTAGCTGGGGGAGACTTGGGTGGGGTTTAAGCAAAGAAAAATAAATTAGGGGGAAGAAATTTCTGCGAAGACACCATGGCAATGCAGTAAAGGATAACACATAAATGATAGACAGCCCAAGTGTATTAAGTTTGTGCACTGAATGATATTTCGCTGTTGGATGGTGTTGTTCCATTACATTGGGAGTTAAATAATACATGTATCCAGGTTCTAGCACAAAGGAATGGGATGAGCTGCCACATTCTCAGCAACGATGAAGGAATGAATATTCCATTGGTGCAGGCTCACTGTAGCTTCTGGTTTGGGATCAGTCAGATTTTCTGTGACAACAAATGCAGTGATGTGGAGGAAGAAGAAGAATTTAAATTGCGGGAACTAAGTCATTGGGTAAGTCAATACAATGGTCTAATATTCATTGTTCATTTTGAGGTAATGTTTTCATGGGGTGAGTGGTGAGATGTTTATATGTCTGTAATAAGAAACTGTGTTTATTCAGAAGTCAATGCATTTAGTCACTCGTTTGAGAGACCTGCATCTGATTCTTGGTTTGTCCTTCCTGCCTGCCTTATGGGCAAGACAATTTGGCTTATTTGCTCTGGGTAAGAACTGTAGTGATTTGGCATGGAGGGAGAATAGACTTGGTGGTAATATCACCATTACTTGGGCTAAAAAGGAAATATATTGGTCTTGCATCTTGTATGCAAAATGCGAGACGCTCTGTTTGACAATGTCCTGGGTTCAACATCTACTTGCACCGTTGACGTGTACATCTGCTGCTGCTGCTGCTGCTGCTGCTTGGTTAGCCATGCGTGCTTCACTTCGTTTTGCTCCCTAAAAAAAAACAGAGAAAAAAAACATGTTCCGTCCACAGATTGGCACTTAAATTAATTGTTTCGTTAATACACATTAATGTTGGCACAAATAGTGTGTGCCGTGTGACCGCAGTCCTGCACCTATGTTAGAAAAACGTGTCATATTGAAAAGCAGTCCTCAAGCAAAGTCTCCTCAATTTGTTTTGGACAAAAGGCGCTAGATCGTCATTGCGGTACCCACGTCTCGCCTCCGCCATCGCACCCAAAGTAGTGTCGCTTATAAACAATTTCTTTCTACAAAGCAAAGTTTCTGTAAGATGAACATGTTATTGCACCAAGCATGTGAATTTAAAGGGGCATTGTGATGTAAGTTTTCAATCATTTCAAATATATATATATATATATATATATATATATATATATATATATATATATATATATATATATATATATAATTATATATATATATATATTGAAAAGTATGCTTCAACTATATATCAAAAAACTATACCTATGTTCAAGGAATGAAGTATAAAAACTTTCTGAGATAACTGAGCCCTCGACACCAAGAAGCAGCTACCAGGAGTGGACTTAAATTGTGACGTCATCAGTGTCATATTCTTATTTGGTAGTAAACAGAATCCCTGGATCATCATGGTGTTTTGCTTGTTGAAAGAGATTCCTCAAGGCTGTAGTATCTTCTTGATAGTAATACGTGCAACAAACTTAAAGGTTAGCAACATTACAGTCTGAAATCCAACTCCTGTTTCAATTATCGGTAATGTGTCTACATCATATATAACTATATTTGGTAAAATGTCGAACAGCAAAGCATGCTTTTCAATTGGCCTTTAGTTGTAGCTCGTGCTGTGACACTTTAAAATTTAGTGTGTTTGTTTGCGTGTGTGTATACATATATATATATATATATATATATATATATATATATATATATATATATATATATATATATATATATATATATATGTTACACACACACACATACACACACACAGCTCAAATATCTGGTGCAATGAGAAGGGGACAGCTTCAGGGAGGAGTAGGAGCTCGAGTTCCAGCGAGAGCTCTTTGCTGTACATATCAATGATGGAGATTCGGCTCCTGCTTGAACATTGATCACCACTTCAATTGGAAATTCGTTTTCCTACACCCATGCGAGTCAGATTTGTTTGACCCTCAGTACACGACAGGTAGATCAAACTCCTGTCAATGACGAAATTAGTGGGGGGGGCAAGGTGGGGGGAGGAGGGAGCACCCATCATTTGAAAGTGACATAATATCGCTAAACGCAGGTGTAACCACCTCTGTTATTGAACATTTCTGGCTCATTTTCATCGACATTTGGAAAGTGCCTAAGTTTCAGACAGTCGGGGGTTTTTTTGGAGGGGTGGGGGCCTTCCCGCACCCACCCTTCTCACCACGCGTGGTCCTCACCATTTTGCGCACCAATTGTGACACACAATGTGCACGTATTATTGAATGAATTACTAGGAGCGTAATTCAAATGTACAATGAGATCGTTTTGCGTGTTTTCATTTCCTACTTTGGGGCTCCCTATATACGTTACCCTAGAATGAAAAACCAAAGGTCTAACGTTAAAAGGAGACCCGCGGAGCGTTGGAGACCCTATACACGACTATTATGACAACGCGCACTTGTTCATTCCCATAGATCCACCATCGACAGCGTATATACGACTGTTGTTAAGTATTTATGTTCTGTAGTTCTAACTACTCTCGTTTGTGTTAATTTATGGCTCAAGCCAAAACACAACCTTGATGTTCATCTGCAACTACATCTGCTAGATAATTCTACCTTGACTGAACACCAGTTGCCTAAAAATAATATAAAACGTTCTCGTTGTATTAGTGCACATGACGGTCAAAATCCCGCTCTGAAAGAATTAAACTTTGTGTCGATTTTTGCGAAGCAAGTACAATGAAATGCTATACATTTTGAAGGATGACTTTTCTTTAGTGTATTGTCTGCAGACTTTATTGTGTACAGATGCGCGTGTTGTGTTGTTTGTGCTCGGTGAACGCTATGAAAACATTTTAAAAACTTTTTTGAGCCGCGTCATTTCTTTACTCAAATAACGTGCCAGTCTCTCTGTCTCTCGACATCTCTGTCTCTGTCTCTCGACATCTCACTTTCACTCTCACTCTCCATTGTCCACTCCGAATGGTATCAACTGCTCAGTAATTGGTGGTGATGCATTGCGTGACATTTTCGATGAACATCGATGCTGCGTTTCCACGTGCAAGTCATGGCGAGGTGTCACGGGTCGACTCAGGGTGTGTGTGTTTGCTCTGTGATCGCATGCCGTGAGCATCGTGGTGCTGCAGGGTGAATGCTCACCGCTCATGGCATGCCTTGTGCGTGGAAACGTATAGCGTTAGATAATGAATGGTGCGTGTAACGAAGTGGAACTTGTGTGAGTGTTACTTATGTCATGTAATAGTCTCCCGAGTCCAGAGTAAATACTTTAGCACCTCAAACTAAACCCCGATGAGCAAACATGTTTGCACGGCCACACAGCTGTCGATTTGTCATGGCGGTCAGCCTTAACCTGAACGGTGGACTCAAGCTGATGGCGGTATTGTGATTAAAGTTCACACGCAATTTTATTTCCCCAACTCATACTGCATGTAAAAATGCTGAGCATGCTTTCTAATGATATGGGAGGATTGGTTTTCACATTCTCACTGACAATACTCAGAGCGAGAAGCCCTTCCCATGCCAGCACAAACGTGCAGAGGTCTTGAGCATACCACGATGGACTGTTGGGAATTAAATTATGCTGCTCTCGTTCAAAGGGTGTGCACGTTCAGGAAGAAGTAACTGATGAGATGCCATTGCAACCGATGCCCCGGGACCTCGATGACCCCCCTGCATCTGAGTGGTTTGATTTAGCTCTAAGTTAATGTTGGAGAGGTAAGGAAAGTGGGAAGACAGAGATCCTGCCCGAACTGATCATATGTGGAGTAGCCAAGTTGTGAGATAGGCAACTTGAGAGCTGATGCAGCAGGTATGGGAAGAACGGCAGGTCGTTGGTGACGAGCGAGATGCAGAGATTGTTCCTATCCCAAAGAAGGGTGACCATCAGATATGTGAGAACTGCCATGACATCAACCTTATAAATGTTGGAGATGAAGTCATTGCCAGAATCTTACAGGAATGGCTGTAGTTCATCACAGAGAATAGCCTGCCAGGGGCCGCGGGTGTGTTGACATGATTCTTGCAGCCCAACAGCTGGTGGACAATACCAAAGAGCATGATGACTCCATGTCCATCGAAGATCTATGACTCGGTGCTCAGACATGTCCTGTGGCATGTGCTGGAGAAGTGTGGCATGCCACCCACGATGCTACACATCATCAGATCCTTCCATAAGGGAATGTGATCTGTAGTCAGAGTAGGAGCTACAGCTACTGACAGTGTTGAAGTGAGAAATCGTCTTCGACAGTGTCATAGTTGCCAACTGGAAGGAGCGACGCCCCAAAACCGGAGTGAATGTGAGATTTAAGCATGGCAGGAAAGTTGTCGTCGATCTTACAGCAAAGGCCCAGAAGACTGAAATGAGAACAACAGAATCCCAGTTCATGGATGATGCGGGAGTGAATGAAACTACACAAGACACCTTTACGGAAGCAGCAGGAGTGTTCTTCCAGTGAGCGAAAGATTGGAGTTGACTGTGAACATTCGCAAGATGAAATGGTTGGACAACGTAGAGAACAGCATGCAGAAGATGACAATGTCACACCA
The DNA here is from genome assembly GCF_056783735.1 of Eptatretus burgeri. NCBI lineage: Eukaryota > Metazoa > Chordata > Myxini > Myxiniformes > Myxinidae > Eptatretus > Eptatretus burgeri. The sequence continues at coordinate 101,239,605 of NC_140969.1, forward strand.
TTGCAGCAAGGTAGCAGCTCAATAGAAATAATTAAGGGTTTAACATAACTTCAAAGCAGCATCACACATGATGTGTTGTGTGATGTTGCTTCGAAGTTGAGAAAGGAAGTGTTGTGTCGCATTGCTAAAGATGTAAGAGCCTTTGGATGTTTCAGAAAGCACATTTTTCAGGGTTGCAATCCATTTAAGCAACAACCAAGCAGGCAATGTACCGAGATGTGGTCTTAGCAGTTCTGCTTTATGGGGCTGAGACATGGACTACAAAATAAGAACATGTGAGACACCTGAAATCCTTCCATAATCACTCGATTTGGACCATCCTTGGTGTGACCAAGTGCCAACAGTGGAAGGAACACATCTCTAACCAACTAGCTGCTGCCTTGGACTTGGAGGAGTCGATATCTGACACTCTTTTGAAGCACCGTCTATGTTGGCTTGGCCATCTCGGCCACAGGTGGCCACAGCGGATGCTGAAACAGCTGTTGTTTGGAAACTGGAGAAGAACAGGCTCAATCATGGCACAAAGAAGAAATTGCGAGATGGCATTGCATTTGCTTTACAGGTCATTGGAATCAAAGATAGATGGTATGACCTCTCACAGGAAAAAGTGATATGGCTTCAGTCGTGCACTGAAGGATTTACAGGAACTGTGGAGCAGCGTCATTGCCAAAATTAGTGCTCAGCTAACCAGGCAGGTGGAAATGGCAACGACTATTGCCCCTGAGACTGGTGTTCCTCCCATCAAGGAGACCTCATCAGCCACAGTCATTTCTGCAACAATCTCGCCAACCCTGTCATTTTGCCCAAGGCACTTGTCCTTGGACACCGTTGCTAACATTGCCTCGCAACAGGCAGCGCAGAGGTGTGTGTGTGTGTGTGTGTGTGTGTGTGTGTGTGTGTGTGTGTGTGTGTGTGTGTGTGTGTGTGTGTGTGTGTGTGTGTGTGTGTGTGTGTATGTCCGTGTAGGCTTCTCATCACCTCCACCACCTTTGGGGATGTACACAAAAATTGTAATGCTTTTGGGGATGTTTCCCAGAGCTTCAAAGGGGAGCCAGGGTAGGGGGAGAGGGTGTTCTCACCACAGTCACATAACGCCATCCTCATCGTCGTGGGTGCAGCCATCTTGGGTTTCCGATCACCGCGACAGGACGTGTCAATTTAGAACGACCATGCTTTCGCTTGAATCCATCCAAAAATGGCAGAAGCCCTGGTTAAGTGATTGATTGAAGACTGCAATCGGCCATTTTCCAAAAGAAGAAAGCAGGAAGTTCACCGAGAAGTTTTTATTTGGAGTGAGTTAAAGTGCAATACTTAACTATTGACGCCACTGATAAAAACTTTCAGAATAAATACAGATCAATTTTATTTCTTTAAAGGAGACATTGCTCTCCTTCATGAAGTCCCATAATTATTATGCCTGGGAGGGGGGAAGAGCCTCACAGAAAGATGGGGGTGGTGTTTAAAAAAGTATAATCGGCCCCTTTATATGAAAAAAAAAGAGTGTAGGCCCTATTCTCGCCTCATCTCTCACCTGATCGTGGGTGAAACTGTAAAATAACGAACCATAGCGGGCGAAATCAGCTTCCGCTTACCTGCAAGGTTAATGTTGCCTCTTCATGTTTACACACAAAGAGTTGCCTTTTCTCGCACTGTTGTTGTATATTGATATAAATTTTCTTGGCTTTGTGTTTAATCACGGCACTTGTGATTGCATACCCCAACCCACCTACACTTCATTCATTCGTAATTGGACCTGTATCGTTCACTGCCATGGCGCATCATCGTTCACGTGGTTGCCACATCACGGATTAATGAATATTGAATGTTTTGTGTGAAGTTCGTTCCTTTTTCAACTCGCGAGGAGATTCACCGTGCTGTACTCGAGTATGTATATGCTTTTTTTTTGTATATTAAGCTGCATTTGTAAAGGAAATACAGAGCACAATGGTGTGCCTAAAACAACATATTCATTTACCCTCTCTCATTGGTTTAAATTTTACTACTTCATGGATACTGCATTGACCCACTAACTCTTGAATAGGTAACACATCGTACACGGGCCTTGCGTCAATCACTTAAAATTCGCCCCAACAGACGCTATTTGTGAATGCCCCGCTTGCAGTTGAAACCGTTCCTCTTTCGAGTGACCGACGAAGAAGAAAGTTCAAACGATCCCTGCAAAGGTTTGGTGGTTGAGCAGAATATAAATGGTCATAATTGTATGATCCAACAATTTTCCTTCCAAATCAAGCTCAACTTTCACAATCTGGTTTTGATTACTCTCAAAAAGCGACATAATACTAATAATTATTATTATTATTATTATTATTATTTAAAATAATCGGTGTATCGACTTAACGATTAGCTTACAGTTTTTATAATTGCAGCCCTTCAGGTAGCGCTATATTGGTTGTCATTCCAGTAATTATCAAGGTGGAAAGGAAGCCTGAAATTACGCAAGTCATGTTGTAATATTCACGAATTCTTTTGAAAGGAACTTCAATGCAAGAGGAGGCCAATCGGCCCATCAGGTCTGCACAATGGTTGCCAACCTGTGGTTGTTTCTCTATTATTCCCCTCGCCGAAGGAGAGGGCATTGTGTTTGGGTCGTTTCTTTATTTGTCTGTCTGTTTGTTCCTTGCAAAATCGTGGATTTTTCAAGTATATTGGTCAGTCGATTTTGTTATCCTGTCTGTCTGTTTGTTTGTCTTTCTGTCTGTTTATCACCGACAGGTCACAATTCTAAACCGATCATCATGAAACTTTACCAAGTTGTAGAGGTAGTCGCAACTGAGAAGCCTATTGATTTTGAGGTCAACAGTCATCTTGAGGGCAAAATTTCTAAAATCATCATTTTTCATATGATTGACTTGAAATTTGAACAATATTTGCATATTGCATCACTGGATTGGGAAACCAACTATTTTTAAGGTCAAAGGTCAACTCAAGGTCAAACTTCGAAAATCATCAATTTTTATCTGATTAAATCATCAATTTTCATCCGATTGACTTGAGAATTTAACAGCAATTCCATAGTACATTACTGCATTAGGAAACCAACTATTTTTGAGATCAAAAGGTCAACTCAATGTCAAACTTCTAAAATCATCAATTTTCAACTGAGAAATCATCAATTTTCATCCGATTAACTTGAAAGTTGAACAGGATTTGCATAGTCTATCACTGAATTGGGAAAGCAACAATTTTTGAGGTCAAAGGTCAACTCAAGGTCAAAGTTCTAAAATCTGATATTTTTTGTGTACAAATCTGATCTTACAAATTTTGTGTACAAATTTAATCTGAAAAATCGTCCAATTTTCATCCGATTGACCTGAGCTTTGATTAAGATTGTCAATTTTATCTTGATGAAATGGACAATTTGATGTATCCATGGCAACCTTTGGAGAGAGGGTGGATTTTGCAAGTATCGTGCTCTGCCCGACATATTTTTCTTGTTCCTTGCAAAATCTTAGATTTTGCAAGTATATTAGTCAGTCAATTTTGTTGTTCTGTCTGTCTTTATGTCTGTTCGTCTGACTGTCTCTTTGTCGTCTACAGGTCACAATTTCAAATCCGTCTTCAGAAAACTTCACCACAGGGTAGAGTTTGCCATAAGGAAGAAGCCTATTGTTTTTGAGGTCAAAAGGTCAACATAAGCCAATGGTCAACATTTAGGTGAAATTTCTTAAATCCTCAATTTCCATCCGATTGACTTGAAATGTGAAGAGGATTTTCATATCAGGTCACTGAATTCAACCACCAATTAATTTTTGAGATCAACATGGACCAAAAGGTCAATATTGGGCCGAGGTCAACAACTAAGGTGGTATTCCTAAAGTCCTCAATGTTCATCCCATTGACTTGAAATTTGAAGAGGATTAATATATCAGGTCACTGAATTCAATGAGCCAATTATTTTGGAGGTCCACATCGGCCAAAAGGTCAACATAGGCTGGATTTCTAAAATTGGCAATTTTCATCCAATTCACTTGAAATTTGAAGACTCGTTGCATATTTGGTCATTTAATTCAACCACCAATTATTTTGAGGTCAAATTTGTTTTATGTATTTTGTAAGTTTCATGCTCTGCACGACGTCTTCTTCTTGTTTTGTTGCTTGTCCACACGGAACTTCTGTGTTTTTCTCCGTAACTGCTTGTTGGATTGTGACTAAATTTGCACTATTCGTGCAATTACTCATGTAGAATGTTTAAATCATAATTATGACGTCATGGGTGACGTTGTGGCAGCCATATTGGAAAAACGGAAAAAAATTTTGGACCTCTGTATCTCTGAAACCACACAAAGGGAAAAATTGAAATTATGCACAGAGCAAGTACCCCTCATGGGGAATAGTGCACATTATAAGTGCCTTCATTATGACGTCATAATTGCATGTGTAGAACGCTACATCTGATCAGTATGAAAATTTTTGAGGGTCATCTAGGGATAAAATAGTACACCAAATTTTTTTTTATGATGCCATCAGTGACGTGATTCAGCAGCCATGTTGTTTAAAAAAAAAAGCCTTCAAAAATCTTCTTTGAAATGACTGAACAGATGGAGGCAAAACTTTACACATATGACCGCCTATCTATGAGGAATAAAAGGTTCACACATTTGACGTTATTAGTCACATGGTTTGGCAGCCATTTTGGATTTACCCTTAAACATATAAAAATCTTCTCCAAAAAAGCAGGCCAGATCGAGTGGAAACTTCACACAAATATCCCCTGAGGCATGCATGTACAAGGTTGTTAAGGAATAATTGATGTCACATGATTTGGCAACCATATTGGATTAAATAAATATATTAAATAATGTTTTCTCTGGAATCGCTTAATCAATCGATGTGAAACTTCACAATTGTGATCTAGTAAGGATGTGGAATACATGTTTTAAATTTCAACTTTATCAGACACATGGTCTGACAGCCAGAATTATTTTAAAAATTTGATATGGGTTTTTTTTTTTTAATAAGGCTCACTTGGCTGTGCCTGGATGGGTTTGAGGGTAGAGGAGTAGCAGCTGAAATGCAAATCCTATTCAGGTTCCTCCTGATGACTTGATCTTTTCTTTTTGCTTGTTTGGGTTCCTTCTGATTACTCCAACACAGGACTGTACCTATTCGATCTTTCATTTGAATTGAATATATTTTAATCCCATTCTGAATTCAATTGAATTATAATGAAATAGGTCATGGGTCAGGGTCAGGTGTCCTATGAAAGCAGGGTTGCATCAAAACAGGACGTCTTGGTACCCTGTCAGCACTGGCAGCAGTTATACAGTGGCAGTTGTAGTTATGTCTCTTATTAATTCCATAATACAGTAGTACACAAACACCACACAAAACTATACAAACAACACACCACACAAAACAAGTCCTGGCAAGGGTCTGCAATCTCTGATTGCACTTTTTCTTGTTTATCCTTTTTAAATACTGAGTCAAGCAAGGAAGCAGCACATTCCATTTTTCAAGTCTTTGGAATGATGTGGAAGGAGTTAAACCTCTGACCTCACAGACTCAGCAAAGATACTCTCACAATCATGCCACTGAGCCTGGTTTATCTATATACCAGGAAGAGTATCCATCTCCAGTGACTGGAAAAGCTTGCAAGAGTATCCATCCCCAGTGACGGGAAAAGTTGAAGTTAATCTATCAATTTCAATAATATTCCATGGACTTTAAAAAGGTCATTTGTGTTACACTCTTGGTTTCGCCCAATACCAAAGCTCTGAGATAATTATGCCGCCCACCACAAAATGGTGGTGCAACATAGGGTGGCGGAGATTGGATTTGTCTCAAGAGTGCAAAATATCCTTGTTGCGAAATAATATTTTGCATCAACATTACCCATGCCTGCTGTCCCATCATTTCAGAAGTGAATGTTGAGCTTTTAAAAACAGTGTGAGAAGTGGCCGCCGTAAACGGGAGACAGACTACCATGCGGAGTCGAGGCATGTGGAAGAGTTAGAACACAAAATGGATCAGGATGCAACACGACTAAAGGAGCAGTAGCACAGGTAGGGAACACCAACCGTGGTGTTGAAGGACAAAATAGAGGGAAAATTTGACAAACAATGGGATAGGGAGGAATGAAGAGGACAGAATAGATGCAGAAGGAAGCTTCCTCCCCCCAATCCTACCTATCCCCATCCCTCTCTCTCTCTCCCTCCCCCACCTTCTCCCCTCTCTCTCCCCCCTTCATCTTCCCCCCACTCCATTCCCACTCCCCTCCCTCTCCTACTCTCTCTCTCTCCCTTATCTCCCCACCCACTCTCTCTCTCCCCACAAAACCTCCTCTCTCCACCTCCCCTCTCTCTCGCCCACTCTTTGTGAAGGACGCCATGGGGATCTTTAACGTACATTAACTAATGTCGGAAGACAGGACGCCTCGTTTAACGCATCATAAGGAAACAGACATTGATGATTCACTCTGCCTGTGAAACACCAGGATGACATTTTATAGCTAGGTTGAGATGCAAACCCGGGCGAATGAACCGTGAAAAAACAAACTGTGATTGATTCTTTGTTGCGTGTATACATTAAAAATGTACATTTAAAAAAAAAATTGAATCTGAATCTAAAACGATCACTACTGGTGTCCCTGTACAGTGTAAAGTAAAATCAGATGTACAATCATTACCTTTCAAAGATTTTTTTTTAAATGCATTTTGGAGCCATTTTTCCTCACCTCCCAGGAGCGTATTATTTAATTATATTTTGTGGGAAAGAAATCGATTTTTCCAAATCTTTATCCGATTTAACTACATTTCAACATTATTTAGGCCATGATTTGCAATCGTCCAATATGGAGTTAGATTTTGAATATAAGCTTTTAATAAGCCTGCACGATCCATTATATTCAATCTTGCCAGGAGCACAATCACATCGCACCCAGCCTCACACAGCCAATCAGCATCAATGGCGAACAGAGGCATGGACAGCCATCCTGGTCTTATAAATGTAGATACCACCAGTAAAACCCATCAAAATGACGGGTTACCCTTCTGTATTTTCATTTGATTCAGCCTTGAAAACTCTGGCTAAAAAAAAACGCAGGTGGGACCATGTGGCCATTTGTCGGTAGTGGTCTTCATGACCCACATGGCCCACACTGAGCAAAGATATTCTTGGGCGCTCAATGGCCTTTAATAATGAACCTCTGGCCTGGAGGGTGTCATCGCAGGGCCATCATAAGGGTAGACAACCTTCCAGCCCCTGGGGATTATTCTGCCTCACTTACCACAACACTGATGATGTGAAGGCCACAACAACAAGTTGTTCCTGGTGCAATTATTGAAGAACTGGGCCACAACAAGTAGTCCTTCCAGCTGTCAGTGTCGACAGCCCACAATGGCACAGCAAGGAGCAAGCGGTGGTCCTTTGTAAGGGCATAACAAGGGCAGCAGGCAATGGGTGGGGTGACAGACATAGGCAAGGAAGGCAACGTGGCAAACCAGGCATTGCTGGCCAACCTATCGGTGCACACGTACCTGAGGGAGGTGGTGGTGGTACCAGCCGATCTGAGAATGTGCTTGGCCCTAACATATGTCCCCCCCCTCCCTCTAAGTTTTAATTTTACTCATTTACTCTATTCCCTCGCCCTCTCTGTTTATTGCCATTGGCAATTTTTCACTTAATACTACCTAAATCCCTGGTCGCTGGCCAAATCCCTAGTCCCATCCGTGAAGATTCCTCAAAGAGGAGAGACAGGTGGACCTCTGAGGAGCCCCGATGCAGGCTCAGGATATCTCCTACAGGTCCCTCAGCATTCCCAAATGGCAAGTCCAGTGGCTTATGACAAGCGACGTGGTGGATGGTGCGAAGGGTTACACATATCCTAATCTATCTGATCCATTATCAACTTTTAAACTGTTCCTAGGGCATTCCAATATGCCTTTCCCTTTAAACTATGGGTTCCAACAACCATAATTGTCGGCATGTGCATTGATGTGGAAGCTCCGCACACGTGACAAGCACACGGGCCATTTCACGGCCCTTCACACACCATTTTTGCACACAGGCCGTCTTGCGACCTTCTATGCACCAACCATGCATACGAGCCTCACTGTCTCCAACACACTCATTCTCACACCGTGGTACTTCCGTATGATGCTCACTTCCATGCACACAGGCCGTCCCGCTGCCACTACAGCCATCACCATTCATTCCAGGTGCACCGTACATATTGCACATGCTGTGGCCCACACTCTGTTCCAATATAATATTCTTTCGTCTGAATTCTGTTAATCATTCTCATGGTTCCCTCTTTAGTCATCCATGCTCTGGTAATTTATCCAGAATGGAGCGTTTACACACCAGCCCCTCTGCATTTGTGATTAAACCAAGCAATGATCCATGCTTCGGCGGTTTACCAAGCACAGATTCCGAATTAGTTATAATTTTCCCACGTTCAATACAACACATCGACATTTTGATTCCTCCACATTCAGGAGGCTCACTCCTCCTGTTGGTCAAACTCATGGCTACCGTTTGGCCTCAGGAGTTTCTAACCCCGCACTCCGGTGTTTGCAGGACAAATGCGGGAGCAAACCCCCTTGGATTCCGGCAGTGTTCCACACCAAGGGAAATCACCTCGCTCGTCTGTCCAATTAACTACTCCCGTCTGGGTCGGTGTGCGCCTCGCACTCTCTTGCATCCATTCCACATTACATGTTCCTGGTACACACACTGTCACACAGTGCTTGTAGCACCGCGGTCAGTGCTTGTGGTACCCCAAGAAACCCTGGCACTTTTTCTCTCCCTCAGCCAGATATGTAACCCTTTACACCATGTACCTGCCCCACCTCACACAACCTTACCTTTACCAGACCCACCTCGTCGCAGTCCACCTCGAGGGACCGTATCCTCTCCACCTGTACCTGCAGGACATTATCCTAACCCTTATATCAAGTCTCAAGACATTCAACCTGCTCAGTCTTAATCCTTTCTCCTCTCCCCTCTGTTTGAATATGCTCATCCTTTACTTTAATTATTTCATGCTTTATCTGTTTTATCTCCTCCTGCGCTCCCGTTAATTACTTCTTAGCACTTTCAAGACCCTTTTTGACCACTTCCTCGTGTTCTTATTTTCGTTTGTTTATCTCCTGTTTCGCCTACCTTCTGTGTTACCTATTTATGCCACTGTCTCCACTCCCTCTTCATTACATTCAATTCTCCTTTATTCTTTCTCTGCCCTATATTCAGCTCTTATTGTGTCCCTATTCTGAGCAATTTGGGCGTTCAACTATTCCTGCCCTATAGTTTGTCCTTTTATTCCCTCACTGAGTCCATTTCCCTCCTTAACTTTCTTAATTTTCTTTGTCACCTCTTCCTTACCTGCCCTCATCACAGTCCAAACGCTGTCCACATTCTCCTTTACCTCATTCATCTCGCCTCGCACAGCCTCGATCCTTGCTGTCATATCATCGCCCATCACCTTCATATCAGCCTTTGCCTTTATGTCAGCCTTTATTCCATTGGACAATTCCTTCTGTCCTGACTTAATATCCTTGCAGAACCTATCAGGAAGTGCCTTCTGTCCCATCTGCATCCATGTTGAGAGCTGGTTTATAAAGAGCTCCATGTCGAACTGTGCTCGCAGCATCCTTCTGCTGCCTTGCAGTGCTAACTCCCTTGGTGCTGCGCTTTCCAGGGGATGGGCATTGGGGTGAGCATGATCCATGCAAACCACCTCTACTGCACCCCTTACTGCTCCCTCTTCCTGTACACTGCCCTCCTGTTCTATGGACTCCTCATCCATTTCTTATTCACTATCCTAACCCACCTGGTCCACCATAGTCCGCATAAGTAATTGAATTAAAATTTTTCCTACTTGCCTTTTTACAATTTTGGGGTGTGCATTTGTGCCTCTCCAACCAATCATGGCACTTCAGCAAAGGACTTCTGTGACTCCAGGGGCCTAAACCAATCAGTGAACTTTCCGAACCGGATTTCTCCCAATGGCAAATCCTTCCTTCTGGACTTGGTGATGACAAACTTTCCTTCTAATATCTCCTGTTCCTCATTGTTGTGTAGCAAAGACAGCCCACACGAAGGATCTTTTGCTCAACCGTTTTTAATCGTCTCCTGCTCCACACACTCGACAGCCCGCTCACGTCACTCTCAGTTCCGTATCGTCAGTTCTGGTTCATCACGCATTCGTTAATATTCATGCAACTCCCAATACCACACTCATCTTCCCCAATAAATTCATCTCATGCTGTGCTTGTGAGTGTCAACATCTCTCTGGTTATTAGTCCCCTTCTGGTTTCACTGGAGGGAACTATAGGTTTTCTCTCCATCTGTCCGTCCATCCGTCTGTTTGTCCCACCTGTGCTTTTATTTTCAGACGTTTTTCCCAAACCCTTCAACATATTCGGCTAAAACTTGGTACATGGCTTTATTTTGACAAGTTACAGAACATGTTCGAGTTTCAGCGTATTTTGTCAATTTTTTCACAGAGTTATACACTTTTTAGATTTAGGAAATATCACATATTACACATGGGTCAATGTTCAGCTGTCCTGACTCCACCCCACTGTCTTTCACCCATTGGCTGGATACCTGGCCTGACTCCACCCCACTGTCTTTCACCCATTGGCTGGATACCTGGCCTGACTCCACCCCACTGTCTTACACCCATTGGCTGGAAACCTGGCTTGACTCCACCCCAATAACATCATGCGCCACCATTGCATGAAGCTGCATAGATCAGCAGGCCTCAGGCCTTAGGCCTGCATGTTAGTCCATGGCCCAGTGCAAAAGAAACGATCCCAGGTATATCAGCACAATCTATTATATAAACACATAAGCCGTACGCACGTTTTTGCTTCCTGTATGTACATCTGGTTATTTTTAATACGAAATAGGCAAAGCCGAGAAACAAACAAAACATGGTGGTTTGGAGAATTTCTTCTTCTTCATTTTTTGGTCCTGCATCGGCTCGAGCGTGTGTTAAAACAAACTAATTTTAAGCTTTGGATTGTTATCCAAGATGTCTTCATTGATTTCTAATCTACAAAAGATATCAGTAAATGAAAATTTTTGCCGAATGGATCAAAACACCGTGGGTTTGAGAGTTCTTCTTCTTGGTAATTTTGCTTCCTGTATCGGCTCGAGCATGCATTAAATGCAAACAAATTTTTAGCTCCTGAACATACATTGGGACTGGTAGGGAACATGTATTACAAAGCAATTCTTGCTCTTGTCATAGAGCTGCCTACATGCCGCAGAGTCTGGTGGTTCACTCAAGCTGACTGGCAGGGACTTCAAGGTGCCCTCTCATGTCAAGAACGGTCCTTCATTTCCACCTCTACTGAAATTAACACTGCATAAGAATCCTTCCACACAAGCTTGCTTTGCCAAACACTTTACCCCTCTTGATGCCTCAGAAAGCAAGGCTCTCAAAATCGTTGGGATCGCCCATGATTAAGCTGAGTGTTTCGACCTTTTACTTTCGCATTGCAGGCAAGTTGGTGGCCTCTATGTATTCTACCGCCTCCTTGTGGGTCTTGCATCTCTTGCTTGCTTGCCTGCCTGTGTGTCTGTGTCTGTGTCTGTGTCTGTGTCTGTGTCTGTGTCTGTGTCTGTGTCTGTGTCTGTGTCTGTGTCTGTGTCTGTGTCTGTGTCTGTGTCTGTGTCTGTGTCTGTGTCTGTGTCTGTGTCTGTCTCTGTCTCTGTCTCTGTCTCTCTCTCTCTCTCTCTCTCTCTCTCTCTCTCTCTCTCTCTCTCTCTCTCTCTCTCTCGACGTTGGCCCTCCCAGGTTTCTGCAGGGCACACACAATCTACCAGTAACTATCTTCTTGATAAACTTCCAAAATCCAGGCTCACTGCTCACCTCCATTCGTTTGTTTCTCTTTTTTTCTCACCTGTGGAACCAACTTCCCCAGGCTGTTCAGTCCTATTCTTCCCTCCAGGGCTTTAAGACAGTTGTTCCCCACTGCCTCAGCTCATCCCCCATCCATATTCATGATCTCTTCTACCCAAAATGACCCCATTCCCAAGCACTCCTTTTTCCTAGGTTATTGTGGCTTTTTTCCCCCCTCTCCATTACCCCTTTTTTTTTTTTTTTTAGGTTTGTTCCATTTCTGTTTCATCACAGCTTTCCTCTTCCTCTTTTTGATTTGCTTCATTCAACTTGAGTGCAGTTTGTTCACTCCCATGTGTCCTCCCCCTCCTCTTGATCTCACTCTCACTTTTACTCTACTGTTAGTGGTTCACCCTTTCCAATTTGTTCCCTTCCATTTTGCTGTAGCTCTTCGACGAGCGTCGATCATGTATACAAAAAAAGTCCCAAAATCCACACCAACTCCTCACCTCCATTACTTTTTTTATTCCTCTTCTCTCATGATTTTGAATTGCATGCCCAAAGTTTCCAATCCCATTGTTCTCTCCAGGGATTCAAGGTGGCAGTGCACTAGCATGTCATGGCATCCTCAACCCATTCTGTTTTTTTTTTCCCCCCTATTCCCATTTTTAAAAACCCCTATATCAAAGCTCTTTTCACTCATGTTACTGTCTTTACCCCCCCCCATCCCCACTCTCCCCCTTTCTTTCATCATCCATTCGTTAATTCCCTTGTTTGTTACATCCACCTGTTATCCCAACACGTGTAGGTTGCCTTTCTTCCCTCAATTACATAACCTGCAAGAAGCCTACAAGGTGCCCATCACCTTGTAACACTGTCTCGTCTGAATAGGGTTTCTGTCTTGCAAGACCTTGTGGGGACAGGAAACCAGACGTGAGATCCACTGTCCATGCAGCAGGCTCACTACGTGTGTGTCATGAGTACATCCTTCATTGCTATTCATTTCGCTTTTCCCCGGCATGACAGTGGCTCCAATAACATGAGTGGAATACTCAGGAGTTTTCTCCTGAGTTATGAATATATATTTGAAGGTATATAATAATTATCTTCATGGATGTTGCACACCAACATCCAAAGTTTTAAAAAAGGTCGAGTGTGAGGCTCCAGCTACAAAGGTGGGCCTATTTGAAGAAACACTTTTGCTTCTCCGTCACAAAGATACCCAGCTATATCGACATCCATTTGCATAGCCTCCACCGGCTTGTGTTGGATCAGGTGCACCTTTGAAACCATCATGAATACAGCTTTGAAAAGCACGCATGGGAGGACTTCGCGCGCAAGCTGGAGGCGAGACATTTGCCAGTTATGGGTCAAGTTGGTTGATAATCTGTGCTGGGAGTGGGTTTGAAGGTGGAAAGGTTGTTTTTTTTTTCATGGGAATGAGCTGCTCAGCTATTGTTTTTTCAAACATTCCTCTTGCAGGCATATAACATGCACTTCATCTAGATATACACTCGGTCTAAGTACTGTATTTTGTCTGCTGGTAATCTTTGAAGATGTTGTACATTTCTTTTTCATGACATCCATGGAATCGTTGGTCAAAAAAAATACAGAATGCTTATAACAGTGTGTTTGAATACCTTTCACACGTGATCCACTGATGAACACCTATTGTGGCGAGAAAGTGGAGCAACGAGTCAAAAACAAAAGGAAATGCATGTCAGCATGCACGTACATATATACTGTACAATTTTTGCCAATTAATTCAACCACCTATTATTTTTGAGGTCAACATAGACCAGAAGGTCAACATAGGCCAAAGGTCAACATCCAAGGTGGTATTTCTAAAATCCTCAATTTTCATCCAATTGATTTGAAATCTGAAGAAGATTTGCATATCAGGTCACGAATTCAACCACCAATTAATTTGAGGTCAACATAGGCCAAAAGGTCAACATCGGCAGAAATTCTAAAATTGTCAATTTTCATCCGATTGACTTGAAATTTATGCCTGGTGTTGGCTTAATGGTTAGTGTGGTGGGTTTGGGATCCAAGGATCCTTAGTTCAAATCCTCCTCTGCTGTTGAATTAATACCAGGTGGGGTTGACTCTGCCTGTAATCCTTCCGAGGTCAGCAAAATGAGTACCAGCATGCTGGTGTCCTGTGTTGGAGTGGCGACCCATCCAGGATTGTGTCCAATACCCAAGGAGACTGCTTTGGCAGCACCAACGCTCTGCACAGAGTATGGTCCCAATGGATGGACTTGAAATTTGAAGAGTAGTTGCAGATTTGGTCATTGAATTCAACCACCAATTATTTTTGAGGTCAAATCTGTTTTGTAGATTTTGCGAGTATCATGCTCTGCACGACGTCTTGTTCTTGTTTATTTATTTTTTGCATACAGAGTCGAGGCTCCTGGAAGAGATAGTATTAGTACACTGAATGGATCAGGATTCAGCAAGACAAAAAGAACAGCAGAGAGATAGGGGGGGCAGGGTTGGGGGGTGGGGACACAAACAGCAGAGTTAACAGCCAAGATAGAGGGAGGCAGACAAACAGTGCATGTGGGGAGGAATGAAGGGCAAGAGAGGATGTGTGGGGTGGACAAGATGGATACAGAAGGAAACTCCAAGGAGGGAAAACTGGAAATTTGGAAAGAGGAATTTGGGTAGGTTAACTGGAACTGTGGGAGTAGAAAAAAATCATGGTTTGACATTGGTGACAATTTGAGACAGTGGTGAGCAGCTGTCTTGAAGACCTGGAGGAAAGAATGAGATTGAAAAGAATGTCGAAGTTGGTTCCACAGGTGGGAAAAAGAGAAACAAGTGAGTGGAGGTGAGCAGCGATTCTGGATTTAGGTCGTTTTACCAAAGGGGGATGATGGTGGGCAATGTGTGCCCTGTATAAACCTGAGGGGTAGGTGGGACAAAGGATGGAAAGAGCAGAGAGTGCAAGACCAGAAAGGAAGCAGTAGAAGACAGAGAGACCATCGACTTGTCCGTGTTTGTGAAGTGATATACCCATAGATTCAGCTTCATCGATGGAGATTCCAATGATCTTGAAGGCCTTGGTTTCCATGGCGTCAAACTGAACAAGATGTGAGGCAGGGGAGCCAGCCCAGAGGGGAGAGCAGGATTCTGCAGATGAAGACCATGTTGATGGATTGGAGTTCAGGTGTGCCAAGGAAGGACTTTGTCTGATGGAGAACGCCCAGTTGGCGGCTGGCTTTGGAGACCAACTTTGAAATGTGGTTTGCCCAAGGAAGAACATGGCTGATAGTGACACCCAGGAGTTTGAATGATTGAACCTCCTCAAGAGAATTCTGAAGAAAGTAGATAGGAGGGTTTGTCAGACGGTCCTTTCGGAGAGAGATCATGAGAATTTGAGATTTGTCAGGATTGAAAAACATATCCCAAGTGTTTGACCAGCTTGGGATTTTGTCAAGGTCTCAAGAGGGAAGGGGCTGCATCCTATGAATGGAACACGTGAATATAACCACCAATTCAAATAATATAACAGAACTTTGGCATTAATACTTAGAAATAAGAGTAGTCTTCGGCAAAAGATTATGATGAAGAAAATCACCTATCCAGGTTCAAATATAACATATGCATCATTCACCAAAATGTGGGTGTGGTTATTATTATCTGGATTATGGAAGATCTATATATTTTTTTAAAAAACAACACAACTCGTGTCACTGCCAAGCAGACAGGGCTAAAGCAACATGTGCTAGGTGTTAATTATCCTCCCAAGGTCGGATGGGGCTTTTCACGTTACTGCAATATTCAAATAGTGAGACCTAATGTCGTTTTCATCTTCACCTTGAAATGTGACAACGAGGGTGGTCAGACGTGTGGGTGGGTAACATGGAATACAAAGGGTGTTCAAAATTATTCTAATAGTCCAATAAAGGCTGATGTATGTGATTTTTAACGTTCCAGCAACAAATGCTAGTAGACGGGTAGCCCAGGGCAACGTCCATCGGAGTTGATGACACACTACGTGATACAACACCCTGCCAGTGTAACATCACTCTGACACTTTAAATCCCGGTCAGGCATCAAACACAGACTGGTCAGTTCAGACAAAAATCATGAAAAAAATTCCCTTAAATTATCAAATTCTCAACTGCTGAACTCACCTTTGTTCATAATATATCTTTCTATACAAGATTGAAGCTCAGAGAGGAGTGCGATGACAGACGGACTATCATTTCATGGGAATCTACAATCTAATTCAAAGTCAAAACATCCTTCCCTCCAAAGTCACATTTAATAAACCGTGCCAACAGAAGGAACTAAACAAACGAAATTAGCATTGTGATATACATCATTAAAAAGGAATGTTACAAAGCGTATACAGGTACTGTGTGTACCATTTCCTGAAACTTCCTTGATAATTAAATGGTTTAATGCTGCCTGCACACACAGGTGCTGCACCATTTTTGTTGCTTTAAATGTAAATAGAATATATTATTTCCAGCTGTGTAAAGATAGTCCACAATAAAATGTTTTAAATCAGGAAAAAAATGATTTGACTCCTTGGTAAATGTTCAAGTGCTTTTGCACACATCATTCAAAGCTTGGAGCGAAAAATAAAACAACATTAAAACGTAACATACCATGTGGTTAAAACCTCCCGAAAGCACTCCAGTATTTAAAGATGTACAGACAGTAATTTTATGCATCCTTACCCACGAACGAGATGTAAGCAACAACAGAGATGAATTTTACATTGTGCTGAGCACGGAGATCAAGAATAGAATGTGGTGTTGGATTTGTGATCACAATGGGACACCCAAAACGTTTAATGAGCAAGACATTCAAAACAGACCACAACACGTTGAAGATTTATTTTTCATTATACAACAATACATTAGTTTGGAGAGGTTGGAAATATGCATATATATATATATATATATATATATATATATATATATATATATATATATATATATATATATATATATATATATATATATATATATATATATATATATATATATATATATATATATATATATATATATATATATATCATCTGTCAAGTGTTGTGTTGTGTTGCGACTGAGCTACTCCCTCAAACTACCAAACTTCCGGGTTTGGAGGTTTGGAGCATCGACAGGTCTCCTTCGGGGCTCTCTGCTGACAATCTCAAAGTTAAGTTTCCGGTCATTATCTGTCCCGTTTTAACTGTTTATTTTCTCACCTACATTTAACTGTGTGTTCCTTGTTCAGATTTGTTTCAAAAATCATGCTATTTTGTGAGATTTTGTTGACCTTGTCTTACCGGGTGCTTGAGGACTACCCTTGAGGCTTGAGGCCTACCGGTTCCCCTCGGTGTACGATCGTGTTTATTTGTTTTTTCTCCGCATTAGCTTCAATTTCTATCTTCCCCACTTTCCTAACGTCCCCCATCCCTCCCAACTAATCAATCTATTTCTTATCTTAAATCAAAAAAAAAAAACGCTACTTTTCTCCTTGCACACTCACGAGTCTCGATTCTTCTTCTTCTTCTTCTCCTTCTTCTCAATCTCCTCTTCTTCTTCAACCTCTTCTTCTTCCTCGATTTTTTTTCAACAACACTTCCATGACCGAATCTGTTGAAAACTCTCTCAAACATTAATAATAATAATAAAAAGAACGATCTCTTACAATGCTTCATCTTCCTCTTTCACACGTGTGGGACTCTTTACTGTATCACAATGCACTACTCCTGCTTTTAAACAGACTGCTCTCAATTGAACCTTTCCTTCATACCTTGCCGAAAAAATCCAACTGTTACAGCGTTTCTTCTCTCCATTCTCTGAATTCGCCTTTATTGCATCTGTCAAGAATTGTGTTAAATCGCATCTCTGACCTCAAACTTTTAAAAACCACAGTTTGCTATGAATGTTCGCTTTCCATCAGCCATTCTTTTTTTCAAACTTCGGTGCCAACTCACCCCTCTCACCCCTCACTCTCAAAACAACCATCCCACTCTTCTCCCTCCAAGCCTCCCTCTCACCTCTCTCATAAACTCCCCCCTAACCTTTCTCCCACCACTCATCCCCCTCACTCATAATTCTCAAAGTTGTCCCCCCCTCTCATCCACAAAGCTGCCTCCTTCCACTGCCCTCTCACCTCCATCTCTTCACTCCACCTGCTCAAATGCCTTCTTCCCCCTCTCTTGTCCCCCCTCTCCCCCATCACGACAGAGCCTTTTCTGCTCCTCATTCGGCCCCCTCCCCTAGCTATTCTGCAATCCCCCACACTCTTTCAACAACCCTTCTTCCCTCCCCCCCTCATCCCTTGTCCGACTCTCCACCTCTCCCCCCAACCCCTGCATCCAAAGCCTCCGCCCCGACCTCTTCATTAAAAGTGTGGACCTCAAATATCCAGGGCCTTCACTCAATCCTTTCAGATCTTTCCATACAGGTTGCCACTGACAAACCAGACATAATCTGTCTAACAGAAACTTTCCTTCCCCAAAACGTGTCTGACTCCCAAGTATCTCTCCCTGGTTACTCCCTCCTCCGGTATGACAGACCTTTGCCTCGTTCTGGTGGAGGAGTTGCTCTCTTCATCAAAGACTCTATTCCTCACTCTCCATGCACTACCCTCACTCCCCCACACCCCCAGGAATACCTCTGGCTCCGGCTTCCCCTCCACTCCCACCTCATGTTTATATGTGTACTGTACCGTCCACCAAACAGTGATGACTCCATCTACACCTCACTATCCGAAAACATGGACCAACTTCTATCGACTCATCCAAACTCTCTCTTCCTCTTATGTGGCGACTTCAATTGTCATCATGCCAGTTGGCCAGATGTGGGTACCTCTCTCACCTGTCATGGCACCTCAGCAAAAGCTTTCTGCGACTCATTGGGACTGACTCAATCGGTCAACTTCCCGACCGGATCTCAACCAATGGTACTCCATCTCTTCTGGATCTGATTTTTACAAATCTCCCTGAGAATATCTTCTGCTCTTCCTCCGCTCCAATCGGTTATTCTGACCACGTCCTTGTCAAAGTCGACATCTCTCTGGCTACTATCAGAGAACCACCTCACCGCCGTCGAGTCTGGCATTTCACTCAAGCCGTCTGGCAGGGTCTCCAAGCAGCTATCAAACTTATAGACTGGTCTCCTAACTCTACTTTCTCCAATATCAACTCATCCTGAGAATTCTTTCAAAGAAACTCGCTCTCCCTCATGCACAGAGTTATCCCCTCTCGTCTTCAGTTGTCCTACCCTTCCTCCTGCCCTTGGTTCACTGAAACCTGTGGTGAGGCAGTTGTCCTGAAACAACTTGCCTTTGCCTCATGGAAAGCAAACCCAACTGAAGGTAATCTCAGTTCCTTCCATAAAGCTCGGAAGAAGTGTGTATCTACCCTCAGGAGAGCCAGAAAACAACATCTTTCTAATCTCAAGTCTGAACTCTCAAACCTCTCTCCCTCCTCAAAAACCTGGTGGTATCTAATCAAATATGTTTCTGGTGTATGTTCCCCCTCCATCCCCTCCCTTACCTCAAATGGTCACACTGCTGATACCGCACGTGAAAAAGCTGAATGCCTAAACTCGGTATTTGCAGCTAAACCTTGTGTCCAAAACCCATCACTTTCTCTACCCACCTTACCCAGTCGCACCCAACTGTCCCTGGACTCTGTGTCCTTTTCTCCTGACAAGGTGGAGAGCTTGCTGTCAAACCTCGACTCAGATTCTGCAACCAGTCCAGACGGCATCAGCCCACATGTCCTCAAAGCCTGCTCTTCTGCTCTTGCTCACCCTCTCTCTGTTCTATTCACCCTCTCATTTGCTCAAGCTCATCTGCCATCTGCTTGGAATTCAGCAAACATCACTGCCCTGCATAAAAAGGTGCAAAAACAGATCCCTGCAACTACAGACCAATCAGCCTTCTCCCAATCATCAGCAAGGTTATGGAATCCATCATCGCTTCAGACATGAAATCCTTCCTCTTCTCCAATACCTTGATTTCCGATCCTCAATTTTGTTTCAGACCAGGTCACTCTGCCCTGTATACGCTGCTTCTGCTCTCCCAACAATGGATGGAGGTCCTCAATGTTAGAGAGGAAATCCGAGCCGTATCCCTGGACATATCACATACTTTTGACACAGTCTGGCACCCTGCCCTACTCGCCAAACTCTCTTCCTATGGTATCTAAGGCCATCTCCATTCATGGCTCACAGACTTCCTCTCCTGTCGTAGTCAATGTGTTGAACTAAATGGAGTTCTTTCATCCCCTCTTCCTGTCCAGGCTGGAGTTCCTCAAGGTAGCGTTCTGGACCCTGTTCTTTTTCTGGTTTTCATCAATGATCTCTCCGACTCTCTGGAAAATCCTCTATATCTCTTTGCTGATGACTCCACCCTCTGCCGTACCATCAGTCATCCCTCAGACCGGCAAGCAGCAGCTTCTTCGCACACTGCAGATCTGGATAAAATCACAAACTGGTCCAACACGTGGAACATGTCTTTCAATCCGGACAAATCTCACACTCTCACGATGTCTCTTGAAAAGGACCGTTTAGAACCCCCCCGCCCCCCATCCACTTTCTCAACAATCCTCTGGAAGAAATCCATTCTTTCAAGCTTCTGGGTCTCACTATCTGCCATGACCTTTCCTGGGAAAGCTACATTTCAAACCTCCCCTCCAAAGCCAGTCGCCAACTAAGAATCCTTCGTCATGCAAAGTCCTTCCTTGGCCCACCTGAGCTCCTGACCACTTACAAAGCTTTTGTCAACAGCCTGATGGAGTACTGCTCTCCCCTCTGGGTTGGTGCTCCTGCCTCCCACCTTTCTCGGCTTCACGCTGTAGAAACCAAGGCATTTCGGATCATTGGCATCTCCCACAATGATGCTGAGTCTGTGGGCCTCTCACTCTATCACCGCAGGCTGGTCGGTGGTCTTTCTGTCTTCTACCGTCTCCTCTCCACCCTCGCCCCCCCTGCTCTCTCTGCGATTTGTCCCCACCACATTTCCACAGGGTGCTCAAGGTCCACCAACAACCCCGTTCTGGTAAAACTACCAAATCACGAATCACTGCTCATCTTCACTCTTTCATTCCTCTTTTTTCCTACCTTTGGAATAAACTCCCTCACTCTATTAATTCCCATTCTTCCCTCCAGGCCTTCAAAACAGCTGTTCACCACCACCTCTTATCATCCCCCATCCAAATCCTCGATCTTTTCTACCCCCGATAATCCACCCAAGCCCACCTCCTTCAAATTCCCTGCTTTCCTTCCTGAAAGTCCCTGAAATCTCCATCTTGTATTCCCCATGTTCCACGTCCCATCCCTCTCCCTTCCACAGATCACCTAATGTGTCTGTTCCCCACTGTTTTGTCCTTCCCACTCCCGCCCCTCTTGTCTCATGCCCCCCCTTGCTGTGCGTTGTGCGTTAGCTCTCATACGAGCGTCGACATCGACAAGGTATACAAAAATTTTTTTCCAGGCTGCACCTACTTTTCCCATGTTTACGTCATAAGGGTATTTTTTTTTATTATTTTGGAAATTTTATTTGTATTTTTTTGAAATTTTTTGAAAAAAATAATTTTTTCCAAACTTAAATCTTCAACCTCATTGGCTTATATTACAAAAATGTATTATCACGAATATTACAAATAGGTTTGCAAAAGAAATGTTTGAATTCTACTTGGTGTAAATCATGACAACACGACAACTCGTGTGCAGACTTATCCTGAGTTAAAACAAAAAACATACTTATCCTGAATTGAAGACTTGTAGTGGCAGTTGTTTTGAATTACGTGGTGTTGGAGGTGTTTTTAATAACGAGGTGGTTACGTGGTGGTGAGATTTTTTTAATAACGAGGTGGTTACGTGGTGGTGAGGTATTTTTAATAATGAGGTGGTTACATGGTGGTGAGGTGTTTTTTAATAACGAGGCTGTTATGTGGTGGTGAGGTGTTTTTAATAACGAGGTGGTTACGTGGTGGTGAGGTATTTTTAATAATGAGGTGGTTACATGGTGGTGAGGTGTTTTTTAATAACGAGGCTGTTATGTGGTGGTGAGGTGTTTTTAATAACGAGGATGTTATGTGGTGGTGAGGTGTTTTTAATAATGAGGTGGTTATGTGGTGGTGAGGTGTTTTTAATAACGAGGTGGTTACATGGTGGTGAGGTATTTTTAATAACGAGGTGGTTACATGGTGGTGAGGTTTTTTTAATAACGTGGTGGTTTAATGGTGGTGAGGTGTTTTTAATAATGAGGTGGTTATGTGGTGGTGAGGTGTTTTTTAATAACGAGGTGGTTACGTGGTGGTGAGGTGTTTTTAATAACGAGGTGGTTATGTGGTGGTGAGGTGTTTTTTAATAATGAGGCTGTTACGTGGTGGTGAGGTGTTTTTAATAACGAGGTGGTTACGTGGTGGTGAGGTGTTTTTAATAACGAGGTGGTTACATGGTGGTGAGGTATTTTTAATAACGAGGTGGTTACATGGTGGTGAGGTTTTTTAATAACGTGGTGGTTTCATGGTGGTGAGGTATTTTTAATAACGAGGTGGTTACATGGTGGTGAGGTTTTTTTTAATAACGTGGTGGTTTCATGGTGGTGAGGTGTTTTTAATAACGAGGTGGTTACATGGTGGTGAGGTATTTTTAATAATGAGGCTGTTACGTGGTGGTGAGGTGTTTTAAATAACGAGGTGGTTACATGGTGGTGAGGTGTTTTTAATAACGAGGTGGTTACATGGTGGTAAGGTTTTTTAATAACGAGGTGGTTACATGGTGGTGAAGTTTTTTTTAATAACGAGGTGGGTACATGGTGGTGAGGTTTTTTAAATAACGAGGTGGTTAGATGGTGGTGAGGTGTTTTTAATAACGAGGTGGTTACATGGTGGTGAGATGTTTTTAATAATGAGGTGGTTACATGGTTGTGAGGTGTTTTTAATAATGAGCTGGTTATGTGGTGGTGAGGTGTTTTTAATAACGAGGTGGGTACATGGTGGTGAGGTTTTTTCAATAACAAGGTGGTTACGTGGTGGTGTTTTTTTTTTTAATAACGAGGTGGGTACATGGTGGTGAGGTTTTTTAAATAACGAGGTGGGTACATGGTGGTGAGGTTTTTTAAATAACGAGGTGGTTAGATGGTGGTGAGGTGTTTTTAATAACGAGGTGGTTACGTGGTGATGAGGTGTTTTTAATAATGAGGTGGTTACGTGGTGGTGAGGTTTTTTAATAATGAGGTGGTTACGTGGTGGTGAGGTTTTTTTTAATAACGAGGTGGTTACATGGTGGTGAGTTGTTTTTAATAACGAGGTGGTTACATGGTGGTGAGTTGTTTTTAATAACGAGGTGGTGGTGAGGTTTTTTTTAATAACGAGGTGGTTACGTGGTGGTGAGGTGTTTTTAATAACGAGGTGGTTATGTGGTGGTAAGGTGTTTTTAATAACGAGGTGGTTATATGGTTGGGAGGTGTTTTTAATAACGAGGCGGTTACGTGGTGGTGAGGTGTTTTTAATAACGAGGTGGTTATATGTTGGTGAGGTGTTTACATGGTGATGAGGTGTTTTTAATAACGAGGTGGTTGCGTGGTGATGAGGTGTTTTTAATAATGAGGTGGTTATGTGGTGGTAAGGTGTTTTTAATAACGAGGTGGCTATATGGTGGTGAGGTGTTTTTAATAACGAGGTGGTTACGTGGTGATGAGGTGTTTTTAATAACGAGGTGGTTATGTGGTGGTAAGGTGTTTTTAATAACGAGGTGGTTATATGGTGGTGAGGTGTTATTAATAACGAGGTGGTTAAATGGTGGTGAGGTTTTTTTAATCACTACGCTGTTATGTGGTGGTGAGATGTTTTTAATAACGAGGTGGTTATATGGTGGTGAGGTGTTTTTAATAATGAGGTGGTTACATGGTGATGAGGTGTTTTTAATAATGAGGTGATAATGTGCTGGTAAGGTGTTTTTAATAACGAGGTGGTTATATGGTGGTGAGGTGTTTTTAATAACGAGGTGGTAACGTGGTGATGAGGTGTTTTTAATAACGAGGTGGTTATATCGTGGTGAGGTGTTTTTAATAACGAGGTGGTTACGTGGTGATGAGGTGTTTTTAATAACGAGGTGGTTATATCGTGGTGAGGTGTTTTTAATAACGAGGTGGTTACGTGGTGATGAGGTGTTTTTAATAACGAGGTGGTTATATCGTGGTGAGGTGTTTTTAATAACGAGGTGGTTACATGGTGGTGAGGTTTTTTAATAACGACGCTGTTACGTGGTGGTGAGGTGTTTTTAATAACGAGGTGGTTACGTGGTGGTGAGCTGTTTTTAATAACGAGGTGGTTACATGGTGGTGAGGTGTTTTTAATAACGAGGTGGTTACATGGTGGTGAGGTGTTGTTAATAACGAGGTGGTTCCATGGTGGTGAGGTGTTTTTAATGACGAGGTGGTTACATGGTGAGGTGTTTTTAATAACGAGGTGGTTACATGGGGGTGAGGTTTTTTTTTTTAATAACGAGGATGTTACCTGGTGGTGAGGTTTTTTTAAAAACGAGGTGGTTACGTGGTGGTGAGGTGTTTTTAATAACGAGGTGGTTCCGTGGTGGTGAGGTGTTTTTAATAACGAGGGTGTTCTGTGGTGGTGAGGTGTTTTTAATAATGAGGTGGTTACGTGGTGGTGAGGTGTTTTTAATAACGAGGTGGTTACGATGTGGTGAGGTGTTTTTAATAACGAGGTGGTTAAGTGGTGGTGAGATGTTTTTAATAACGAGGCTGTTCTGTGGTGGTGAGGTGTTTTTAATAACGAGGTGGTTATATGGTGGTGAGGTGTTTTTAATAATGAGGTGGTTACATGGTGATGAGGTGTTTTTAATAATGAGGTGGTTATGTGCTGGTAAGGTCTTTTTAATAACGAGGTGGTTATATGGTGGTGAGGTGTTTTTAATAACGAGGTGGTAACGTGGTGAT
This sequence comes from Eptatretus burgeri, assembly GCF_056783735.1. Lineage (NCBI taxonomy): Eukaryota > Metazoa > Chordata > Myxini > Myxiniformes > Myxinidae > Eptatretus > Eptatretus burgeri. The sequence continues at coordinate 101,264,344 of NC_140969.1, forward strand.
GAGGTGTTTTTAATAACGAGGTGGTTATATCGTGGTGAGGTGTTTTTAATAACGAGGTGGTTACGTGGTGATGAGGTGTTTTTAATAACGAGGTGGTTATATCGTGGTGAGGTGTTTTTAATAACGAGGTGGTTACGTGGTGATGAGGTGTTTTTAATAACGAGGTGGTTATATCGTGGTGAGGTGTTTTTAATAACGAGGTGGTTACGTGGTGATGAGGTGTTTTTAATAACGAGGTGGTTATATCATGGTGAGGTGTTTTTAATAACGAGGTGGTTACATGGTGGTGAGGTTTTTTAATAACGACGCTGTTACGTGGTGGTGAGGTGTTTTTAATAACGAGGTGGTTACGTGGTGGTGAGCTGTTTTTAATAACGAGGTGGTTACATGGTGGTGAGGTGTTTTTAATAACGAGGTGGTTACATGGTGGTGAGGTGTTGTTAATAACGAGGTGGTTCCATGGTGGTGAGGTGTTTTTAATGACGAGGTGGTTACATGGTGAGGTGTTTTTAATAACGAGGTGGTTACATGGGGGTGAGGTTTTTTTTTTAATAACGAGGATGTTACCTGGTGGTGAGGTTTTTTTAAAAACGAGGTGGTTACGTGGTGGTGAGGTGTTTTTAATAACGAGGTGGTTCCGTGGTGGTGAGGTGTTTTTAATAACGAGGGTGTTCTGTGGTGGTGAGGTGTTTTTAATAATGAGGTGGTTACGTGGTGGTGAGGTGTTTTAATAACGAGGTGGTTACGATGTGGTGAGGTGTTTTTAATAACGAGGTGGTTAAGTGGTGGTGAGATGTTTTTAATAACGAGGCTGTTCTGTGGTGGTGAGGTGTTTTTAATAACGAGGTGGTTATGTGGTGGTGAGGTGTTTTTACTAACGAGGTGGTTAGATGGTGGTGAGGTTTTTTTAATAACGAGGTGGTTACATGGTGGTGAGGTGTTTTTAATAACGAGGTGGTTACATGGTGGTGAGGTGTTTTTAATAACGAGGTGGTTACGTGGTGGTGAGGTGTTTTTAATAACGAGGCTGTTCTGTGGTGGTGAGGTGTTTTTAATAACGCGGTGGTTACGTGGTGGTGAGGTGTTTTAAATAACGCGGTGGTTATGTCGTGGTGAGGTGTTTTTAATGACGAGTTGGTTACGTGCTGGTGTGTTTCTAATAATATATAAATATAAAAACGAAAAGTACGGTGAGGGGTGAGGCAGTGAGGCGGTGAGTCGGTGAAGCCGTGTCAGTCTGGGAAGTAGTGAAGACTAGATGCCGATTATTCACGTCCTGTTTGAATGTTAATTCCCCAAGACCCTAAAGACCGCGAAAGGCCCAAAAGACCCTGGCAAGCAAAAACCCCAAAGACCCTGAGGACCCAAAATACCCAGATAACCCAAAAGTCCACAAGGACCCAGAAGTCCCCAAGGACCCTGAAGACCCAAAAGTCACCATAGACCCTTTAGACACCCAAGAACCTCGAGACCCCTTAGACCTTAACATCATTTAGACCCCTTACACCCTTCGGACAGATTACACAGCTTAGACCCTTGACCATTTAGATCACTTGAACTTTCTTATATCACAAATAAATTTGAAACTAGAGGGGGAGCACTCGGTAGAGTGCAAAACCTCCGCCACCAATTCTGTTGGGTCACTTAAGTGAACCTGATATCATATTCATTGTCGGTCAAAACGGATCAGACTCTACTGAACCACGATTTAGTAAACTAAACTAGATCGACGCACATGTAGAAATGCCCAAAGAATAAAATCGTTGCAAAATTTCTTTTTTTTTTTCCTCTAACAATTTTTTTTTTTGGGGGGTGGGGGTTGGAAATCACTTAAAACATGTAGAAATGCAAAAAAAAAATTCAAATATTTTTCAAATAAAATCGAAATTTTTTTGAAAAAAAGTTGCAAAATTTTCCAAGTTTTTTTTTTTTGGACCAAGTCCAAAATCTATTGGCATGATCCTTGGACCATACCTAATCCCCCCACCAAATTTCGTCGAAATCCGTCCAGTAGTTTTTCCGTAATACTGTTCACAAACAAACAAACAAACAAACAGACAGGGATGAAAACAGTAACCTCCGTCCATCTTCGATGACGGAAGTTAACTCGAGGGGGAGCACTCGGGAGAGTGCAAAACCTCCGCCGCCAATACTGCTGGGTCACTCAAGTGAACCTTATATCTTATTCATTAAATGTGATGTCAACAGTGCTGACAGAGTTGTAGTTCTTTTCTCCAACATTTTTTTTTTGGGGGGGGGGGGTTGGAAATCACTTAAAACATCTTCTCCTCTTCTTCTTCCGGCTGCTCCCGTTAGGGGTCGCCACAGCAGATCATCCGTATGATCCGCATAGTGGTTTGGCACATGTTTTACGCCGGATGCCCTTCCTGACGCAACCCTGGTCACCTCTTATGACACAGGGATATGATACACCTATTTAACCGGGGTATACACCGGCCCAGTACACTGGTACTCACTTCGCCGACCTCGGTAGGATGACAGGCTGAGTCAACCCCCTAGTGTATTAATTCAGTGGCCCAACGGGGCTTAAACTCAGGACCTTTTGGATCCCAAGCCGCTGCCCTAACCACTGCACCAACACCAGGCTCCACTTAAAACATGTAGAAGTGCAAAAAAAGAAATCGAAATTTTGTTGAAAAAAGTTGCAAAAAATGTTTTTTCTCTAACAATTTTTTTTTGGGGGGAGGGTGGGTTGGAAATCACTTCAAACATGTAGAAATGCAAAAAAAAAAAATTTTTTCTCAATTTTTTTTTTGGGGGGGGGGGGACAAAGTCCAAAATCTAATGGCATGATCCTTGGACCATACCTAACCACCCCCCCCAAATTTCGTCGAAATCCGTCGAGGAGTTTTTTTCCGTAATACTGTTCACAAACAAACAAACAAACAGAAAGAGGTGAAAACAGTAACCTCCATCCATCTTCGAAGATGGCGGAGGTTGATAAATAGAATATCACCAATATTACAAATAAATTTGTAGAAAATAAATGTTTGTATTGAAGCATCAACGGCTCAACTAATGTCGAGCTCGTTGTGGCGGGAGGTCAGAGTCCCGCGATGTCCCGAGTGGCTCAACTGTCAAAAAGTCAAGAAGGGTGATCCCGATGTACCGATCGATATATATATATATATATATATATATATATATATATATATATATATATATATATATATATATATATATATATATATATATATATATATATATATATATATATATATATATATATATATATATATATATATATATATATATATATCGATCTATATATATATATATACCTGGTGTATATATATATATACCTGGTGTTGGCGCAGTGGTGAGGGCAGCGGCTTGGGATCCAAAAGGTCCCGAGTTCAAGCCCCGTTGGGCCACTGAATTAATACACCAGGGGGTTGACTCAGCCTGTCATCCTTCCAAGGTCGGCGAAATGAGTACCAGTATACTGGGCCGGTGTATACCCCGGTTAAAATAGGTGTACCATATCCCTGTGTCGTAAAGAGGCGACCACGGTTGCGTCAGGAAGGGCATCCGGTGTAAAACATGTGCCAAATCACGATGCTGATCATACGGATGATCCGCTGTGGCGACCCCGAACGGGAGCAGCCGAAAGAAGAAGAAGAAATATATATATATATATATATATATATATATATATATATATATATATATATATATATATATATATATATATATATATATAACAAAATATGACATGTACCGATCGATATATATATCTATATCGATCGGTACATCGGGATCACCCTTCTTGACTTGGCATCTCTTAGCTTGTTTCAACCTCTGTCCAGAAACCTTCTCTTCACCAAAGCGATCGCATGTACAAGTCTACAGAAGGACTCCAGCTTACCACCCAACTCACATTTAAGATTCCTCTTGGACAGATCTTCATCTAACTGTTTCCATGCTCTATCCTCATTCATCGAAGGCTATCTGATACATTGCGTGCTGACCTTCATGCCTGGTACCCGACATGACTGATCACAGGCACATAATGTGTATTGGCCCTTCTCTATGTTACCCTGGTGACATCCCTGCACCCCCTTCCACCCCTCAGTGAAACTGAATTGATGTAGTCTCGATGTAGCACCGGCATGATGGGTCAAATTGCTTCCTTCTGCATCAAGGTTCCTTGTCTCACCTATTATGTTTTGGTTCTTCATGTAATTTGCACTATTTCACCAAAAGTTTTGGGACAGGCAAAAAATACTCAGGGTTAATTCACAACCCATTATTCGATGGTCAGATATGGTGTCACCTCCCGCCGGCATCAGACACAGCTCGTGAGCTCGGATCTTGCCACCACGAACGTTTTCTCTCAGATTGCATGAACGTCCAACATCATTCAATGAGGTCAAACATTCAACCTTTCGCCATACTCGGGATTCTCAGGTTCGATTTGTATCATCTCCTTCACCTCGTGACATCTGATCATTACAACCGAGTTTCAATAACAGTGGCAAGCCTTTGTAATGCACTTGCTGCTTGTAAAGGGTCCATTTCCAGTGTGGGTGTGTTGTGTCATTCCTTTTATTAATATACACTAATGTAGTGTGTGTACAAGTCCGTCCCTAAAGAACAACAAAGCAAGGACAGGGTTTTCAAAGTCAAACCCAAGAGATATGACGATAGACCAAAGAGAATTTCGCCTTTCATGAGCAGAAAACATTATCAGTAACAAAAGCAAAACTCCAAAGGGAAATCCACAGTGAGCTTGTTGTCCCTCTGACCAATTCTATACTCTGAGTTTATATATATATATATATATATATATATATATATATATATATATATATATATATATATATATATATATATATATATATATATATCACAACAAACCATCTCATTAACTTCTGTTAATATGCAAAATAATAACTGGATTAAATTAATTTGCTGACGTACTTATTAACATGACAGTTGGGTAGGAAGGTTGATCAGAGAGCAAGGAAGGATGGATGATGTTAGTTTTATGTTGTGTGTTCTTTTTGGTCGTGGTCACAGACTTAAACTAGAAGGGCACTCGGTGGAGCGGATACCTCCGCCGTGCAATGCCTGATCAGTAGAACATATCGGGCAAAATAAATTTTTGAAATATCGTGCGATACATCGTTTTTAGTCCTTTCTCTCAATGGTGAAGAATCACTTAAACAAGCTCAAATGAGCTAAGATCCTCGTCCTCTTAATGATGACGTCATAAAAACGAATATGACATCATTGTGATGTATCAGGTTTGCGATAAATTATCTGTGCTAATGCCCGGCTTGATTCCCGCAAACAAAATTCAAACAGCTTGCCTAGTTTCGGAGATAATGGTAGAGGCGATTTCCATTAGCGGCGATATTATGACGTCAACTTTTTTTCTCGGAAGAATTTCCAAAATCCGAGATGGTTACTGTCTGCGCAGGGTATTTTTACATATATATATGCCAAGTTTCAGGAAGTTTCGATGAAAACTGTAGTCTGTGAAACAAAAAAGTCCACAAGAAGAAGATGAAGAACAACAACGGGAGTAAGACTTAGAGATCCTCCATGAGGATCTAAAAATTAAATAATTATCATATCCTGATCGGGATTCAGATCTTCACCAAAATCTCATTAGTTCGTCCTTGTCGTCACACACCCAAACTGCCTACCAAATTTCCTGCAAATCCGTACACAACTTTTTGAGATATCCTGCACACAGGCAAACAAACAATTGAAAAATCACTCATAGAGAGACACTTAACAAAACAGAACGAAGTCGAACGGCACTTGGTGGAGTGCATACCTCCGCTCAGCTAAATAATTTACATGTTTGTATCCCACTCATGAGCTGGATCTGAACCAAAATCGACTCCGCTTGTTCTTTTCACCGAACCGACTCATCCACCTGGTTTTGTTAAAACTCGTCCACAACTTTTTGAAATGTCATGCTATACATAGTTTTTGTACCTACAGTGCCAATAGAAAGTCTAGATCCCCTTTCAAATTTTTCACCTTTTGTTCCCTTAAAGCCTGGAATAAAATTGCATTAAATCAGACCTTTTCGACCTTTATTTACACATCGTAACTCAGAACTTCCAAGTGAAAAACAAATTTCAGAAAATTAACTAAGAATACAAAACTAGAATATCTTGGCTGGATATGTGTCCACTCCTCTTATAATATCAATTGTAAATTATCTCAGGTGTAAACAATCATCTTCAAAATCACACACCAAGTTAATTGGCCTCTCCCTGTGTTCAATTGTCGTGATTCTGATTATTTCGTAATAAAATCAGCTGTTCCTGTAGATTTCCTCTGCTGGGTAGTGCATTTCACAGCAAAGACTCAACCATGAGCACCAAGGAGCTTTCAAACGATCTCTGGGATAAAGTTTTGGAAAGGCACAGATCAGGGGATGGGTGTCAAAATATTTCAAAGGCCTTGAATATCCCTTGGAGCACAGTCAAGACAATCATTAAGAAGTGGAAGGCATATGGTACCACCAAGACCCTGCCTAGATCAGGCTGTCCCTCAAAACTGGATGACCAAGCAAGCAGAAGACTGTATCAGAGATGCCACCAAGAGGCCAATGACAACTTTGAAATAGCTACAGGCCTTGACATCAAAGACTGGTTATTATGTGCATGTGACAACAATGTCCCAAGCACTCCACAAGTCTGACCTGTATGATTGGGTCGCAAGAAGGAAGCCATTACTCAAAAAAGCCCACCTTGAGTCAAATTTGAGGTGTTCAAAAACACTTTCGAGATTCTGATGCCATGTGGCAAAAAGTTTTGCGGTCTGACAAAACCAAGATGGAACTTTTTGGTGTAAATGCAAAACGTTATATTTGGCATAAATCCAACACAGCACTTCACCCAAAGAACACCATCCCTACTGTGAAGTATGGTGGTGGCAACATAATGTTATGGGGATCTTTTTCATCAGCAGGGACTGGGGTACTTGTCAGGATAGAAGGGAAAATGGATATAGCAAAATTCAGAAAAAAAAACAATCATGGAGGAAAGCTCTGCAAGAGTTTTGAAGAAAAGAAACAAAGCTGAAAGAAAATAGAAAAGAAAGAAAAAAAGAAAGAAAAAAAGAAAGCCCTCTGCAAGAAAGCTGAAATTGGGATGGAAATTCACCTTTCAGAATGACAATGACCCGAAGCACACAGCCAAAGCTACACTGGAGTGGTGAAGGAACAAAGAGATAAACATCCTTGAGTGGCCCAGTCAGAGCCCCGACCTAAATCCAATTGAAAATCTGTGGCATCACTTGAAGATTGCTGACAATCAACGCTCCCCACGCAACTTCACTGAGCTTGAACAGTTTTGTACAGAAGAATGGGCAAATATTGCCCAATCAAGGTGTGCAACATGGGTAGAGACATATCTCAACAGACTCACAGCTATCTGTCAAAGTGGCTTCCACCGAGTATTAACTCATGAGGGTGGATACTTATCCAACGACGATATTCTAGTTTTGTATTTTAAATTAATTTTCTGAAATTTGTAGAATTTGTTTTTCACTTGGAAGTTGTGGGTTATGATGTGTAAATAAAGGAAGAAAAGTCTTTTGTCGTGCAATTTAATTCCAGGCTATAAGATAAGAAAAAGTGAAAATTTTGAAAGAGGGGTGTAGACTTTCTGGAGGCACTGTATCGCTCAATTTTAGAAATGAAGCCGATGTTGACCTTTTGACCTTAAAAATAATTGTTGGTTGAATTAATTGACGTGAAATGCAAATCCTTTTCAAATTTCAAGTCAATGGGATGAAAATTGAGAAATTCTGAAATTCCACCCAAGTTGTTGACCTTTGGTCTATGTTGACCTCAAAAAGAATAGGTAGTTGTACTCAGTGAGCAGGTATGAAAATCCTGTTCAAATTTCAAGTCAACAGAATGAAAATTGACAATTTTACAAATTTGAAAGAGTTGTTGAACTTCGGCCTATGATGGATGACCTTTTGACCTTAAAAATAAAAAGCATTCTGTCGGACCACCGACTCCACCACTCGGTGACGATTCGTGAAGATCGGTTTAAAATTGTGACCTGTAGGCGATTATAAAAGTGAGCGGACAGACAGACAGATGGAAGCGATCAACATACTTGTCAAAAATGTTTTTTTTTTTTTGACCAATAACAAACAGGCATACATGGGTGAAAACAAAACCTCCTTCCACTTTCGGTGGTGGAGCTAAACAAATACAGTACTTCTTGAATACTCACAAGGTCATTGTTTTTTTTCTGGTGTGATCCCGACGTTGCATGGGATTCTAATGTGAACGTAACAAGAATGCCTGAAAACAATTTGTCCTCTTATCATTCACCAGCAGGGTACCCGTCGAAGACGGGTAATGTCACTGAAATGGACGCTCATTTTCACCCCTGAATTTCATGAAAGACAAGCATCAGTTCATCACAAAAATTACATTAAGCCCCCTTCCAGATAGTAAAGTAAATACCTGCCAATTGTCCAGAGGCTACGATGTGATTTGGCGCCGCAAATTGGCACCAAAATTTGGCTTTTCTGTCTTATTGTATAGATTGTTGAGCAAAGAAAGTATTCTTCACTGTGTACGTGAAGTGAGGAGATTAGGTCTTTGAAAGCCACATCACCTCTGAGCCATCGAACCTGGGTTCGAATCCCAATGCAGCTATAAACTGTCGTCCTGGTGTTTTGCAAGTAGAGCGAGGCATCAACATGTGCGCCGTCCCTCAATATGGGGTGCCCTATCAGTTGGTAGACATTAAAGATCCCACGATATCCTACACGTGGAGTGGGCGAACTATCGCCGGTACCCTGAACAAATTACAAATTCCTGCTCTGCTTTAACCTTATAGGTTGGGGGCGCTGCATCATCGGCACAGCTGCGCTCCCAGAAATGGCCCAACCAGCAGCCGCAGGCTGCATACGAAATGCGAACAATGTACACAAAACCGAACAGACCAAAGTTATACTCCAAGCTGTGTGAGACAATAAATGCAATCACCGTATAAAGATGCTTTTCACATCAAGTAATTTCCTTTTGAGCAAGTGTTTGATTTTACAATCACAAGGGCCTTGTCTTGAAAAATTGTTCCACCTAAAAAGCACAAACTTTTGTTGGATTCAGAGGGCAATGTATCTCATGTGGTGCTCAAAGGGGAAGTGTGGAGGCGGAAGCCTCTTGGGTCCCATACGGACTGATCTTTAAACCTCATCACGCTTTCGTTACACCATGTGATCACTATACCTCCATTACTCTGCCTACACAGAATACACCTGTTTTTGATGCATTGTCCATGGAATTGTTCATTGGCATATTTTCTCATTCCAAGGTATAATTGGCATCTTTTGTCATTCCAGGCATAGTGGAGTGTGCCCAGTGACTCTGAGGCTTGGATTTAGGGATCACTTGATGACAGGGGGCTCCGCACTGTGCCACGCTAGACGGTGCAGAGCAGTCCGGCCGATATGGTGGCACCCAACCCAGATTGTCAGGTCAAGCCAGATCAGATCTGTGGCTTGCTACAGGTATCATGTAAATCCAATACTAACCTGTTCATGGTCAAGTGTCAGTGACTAAACTATCTGCCCTCACTAAGTCCTCCTAGTATTGAGGGTGTGTATGGATATGGACACCCAGCAGGACTGAAAACAAAACCTGTCAAAGGGCCGCAGAGCTCCTTGGGAGCCAATGTGCCCAACAATATCTTGTGCCCAACTGCATCTGCGGATGTCTTGCTGCAGTATATCATGCTATAACCGACTTCATGGAAACCCATCGACAAAGTTGCCTGTTCAGCTCACAATTTGAGAAAACATTTAGAAACAATAGAAAACCTGCATTAACCTCCACAGTAAAAGTGCTGCTTGAGACAAAAGGTAATTCCTGGAGGGTTCCAAAGGATCATTCGAAAGGATTCCTAAATTGGCAGCCACAGTGTAGAAATTGTGGGTGGAGTCAGGCAGACTGTCCAACCAATGGGAGGAACTCACACGGACACACACACACTTGGCTCCTTTTATAGTAAAGATACACAAGAATCCCCATGAACCTTGTACATGATAAATATGATACAATACAATGAAACCCATGACCTCAATCAATGAGGGCAATGACCTCCACCTCCACAATGTTGAACAGCACCCATTCACCTTCATATTCACCACCCTCACCCAAATTATCCAAAAACAATATCTCTGATCAGAAATATGTCAGAGCTGCTCAGGCTGCCATCTTGTCGCGTCAATGCAAAATCTCTTTCAGCAAAGTAAAACAATATTCTGGAATAATATTTGTCTGGAATTCGTCAGAGCTGAAAGATGGCATGTATGTACGACGCATGTACGAGTCGATATCAAAAAAAAGTCGATTCTGAGCATCATCAGCATCACTGTGACATCACCAACAATGGACTGTCATTAGTGTTGACCTCAAGATGATGCTGAGGTTGGAGAAATGACCTTTTGATCTATTATTTCCCACCCACAAATTGTAGCCCTTCGGCTGTGCTGTATAGTTATCCAGTATGCACAAGGCAATGTGTGTTCCATGGCAGGCCATGCTTGTTATCACAATGATCCGGTAATCACAATCATTGGATTCACAATACTAGGTTTCTTCTTCCTTTACTATTATTATTTTTTATTACTTGGAAAAGTTGCTTTAGTTTATGTATATAACCCCTTTTCCTTTTCTTCCTGTTTGTTTCCCTATTACTTCTTCCTTTTCCCAAATTGCCTTGATTTTCCAACCCCTGAACCTGACCTTCCCTGTCAAAATGAATCATTCTCGCCTCCAAGTACTCCCTGCCGCCACTCTGATGCACGCACATCTTACTCGCTCCCACCGACCCTTGTCCAGATTCAATCTCCCTCTGTTTTTTTTTTTTTGTTTCTTTACAGGAGTGATGCTCAGGAAGGAGCAAGGTAGAACTGACAGTGGGACAAACATCAAGACAATGAACAAAAAAGGAAAACAGGAAAGGGAGGAAAAGGAAAACTGAAACTAGCAAGAGTTCATCCAAGGCCAACGACACACATGGCTGGGATGATTGGGTGAGAAACGTCAATGGGGGTAATAAAGATCATGCGTCAGAATGACAAGACATGGCGGGACACTGTTTGTTTGCAGCCCTGGAGGGAAGAGTGAAACAGAACAGCCTCTGGAAGATGGTTCCACAGACAGGAGAAGCGAGGAACATAAGCGATAATCTGTGTACAGCAGCCTTGATTTTTGGAATTTTATCTTGGAAGTTACTGGAAGAATGCATTCATCCTGGAGTACATCAGGAGGAGCAAAGGACTGACAGAGCAGACAGAGAAATATCGGAAAGTAGACGGAAGAAAACAGAGACACCACGACCTGCTTGCGATGTGAGAGCAACAAACGATGTACTTTGCCTGATCATGGGAGATGCCAATCATTTTTTTTTATCGCAGAAAGCAGTACTTCATTGAGTGAAAGACAAAGGCTTTGTTCACTGGGAAGTGCTCTGATTCTCTCAGGAAAGGCTTGGCTTGATGGAGGAAGCCCAGTCTGCGGCTAGCTTTGGAGGCCAGCTTGGCTATGTGGTCGGCGCAGGTAAGGTCATGGCTGCTGGTGGGTTCTAGAGGTAAAAGAGACTGAACATCTTCCTTTAGATGACCATGGAAATACATAGGTGGGTTCATGTGGAAATCCTTCGGTAGCGATAGGGTATGACAGAAATTTTCCAGCATTAAAGGACATGCTCCATGTATGATCAGACCAGTGTCTAAACATTTCAAGATCAGCAAAGTGAGACACAACTGCTGACTGCGTCACAGCATGATTGGGGGGTGGGGGGGGAGCTGTACCATGGAGTCTTCGGTTTGCACAAAGGGAGACGGTTTTCCAGAGCATTTGGAAAGGTCATTAATATAGATGAGAAACAATATTGGACCCAAAACACTGCTTTAGAAAACTCTAGCCTCCACTAGGGACGCAGAAGGTTTCATGGATGGCAACACATCGACTACATGAGTGGAGGAAGTCAGCAATCCAGGAATGAAGGCAGCCTTCTACGAGTATACCACAAGCAGAGAGCTTGGTAAGAAACGCAGGATGCCAGACTGCATCAAATGCCTGAGATATGTCTAGGAAGATGGTTCTAACCTCTTGTTTTGAAATTGAGGGTCTCCAGCTGTTGCTGAGAGGGGAGCAGAAGCATGTCCAGCGTCGAGTGACCGGGACAGAATCCAAACCGATGGTCAGAGATCGGGCTGTTTGAGAACAGGAAAGACTTGACAGAAGAAGCAATGGTTGATTCCATGACTTTGTTTGTAATTAGAAGCAAGCTCACTTGCCTGTAGTTGGTAAGGTCTGTTTTTGCACCCTTCCTACTGAAGAGAGTGATGTTTGCTGACTTTCATGCAGAGGAGGAGAGGCAGATTTTGGAGATAGACAGACTGAATAGGGCAGATAGAGGGGAAGTAAGAACGGCAGAGCAGGATTTGAGAATATGCACAGCAATGTAATCTGAGCTGGTTGCCGAAGAAGTCGGGCTGGACAGAACTTCTACATCTTCCTGGGTGAGATGGACGCAGAGTCCAGTTGACTGTGCGTATGTCAGGGTTAGATGCGGACAGAATGCGATGGGTTTGTGTACTCAGGATTTGGAGGCAGAACGGGTTTCGACATTATGCTTTATCTCATGCAGTTTGCAGTCATGCCGTTTGAGGTGAGGGACAGGATTAAAGGAGAGCATACACCCCGAGACAGACTGACAAGGCCCACCAAGACCTGGAGAAAGGAAACTGGTTGGAGAGTTCAGCCTTGAGATTTGTAAGATGATGTTTTCTCGCTTGCCTCAGGATCGCCACACTCTTGTTGCGAGCTTACGGAATGAACAAAAGTTACCTTCAGTAAGGTTAGCTTTCCATGCTGGGAAGCAACTGCTTGACTGGGATCACCTCCACAAGATTCAGTATCCCAGGGTTGAGTGGATGGATGGGAAAGCTACAGACGGGATGGAATTAACAAAGTAGGCTTTTGTGAATATATTCGCAGGTGGAATCGATATCAGGTGTTGGGACAATGGTGGCCCAATCCTTCTGTTAAAGGGCACATCAAAGTCCCTGCCAGTGGGTCTGCAATAAACAGCCACATTCTACATCTTTAAGTTTGCTCCCTGACAATAGCCAGAGAGATATAAACCTTGACAAGAAAGTTATCAGAAAAGCCAACGGGGGCAGAAGAGGATTGGATGGAAAGTTTATCATTACTAGGTCCAGTAGGGAAGACGTACCAGTCGGATAAATCCAGGTTGGGAAGTTTATAGGTTGGATCAAACCCAGAGTCATAGAAGGCCTTTGCTGCATTGGCATGGCTCGTTGTTGTTGAGCCAACGCACAGCCGTCTGACATGGTGACAGTTAAGATGGCCACAGATGAGAAGCACTGTTAAGATGAGTAAGTAGGAGTTGACCTATTTTAGAGGAAATAAAGGTATAACTAGAACAGCACTCGGTAAAACACATACCTCTGCCAGGTTGAACAGTTTACGTTTTGTATCCCACTGATAGGCCAGGTCGGAGCTGGACCTGAACTAAAACCGAATCAGCTTGTTGTTGTCACCTACCTATCTCATCCACCTAGTTTTGTCATAACTCATCCACAACTTTTTGAGATATCATGCTGCATATCGATTTTGGCCCCATCTCTCAATGGTCCATCCATCCATTGGGACCATTGCTCTGTGCAGAGTGTCGGTGATGCCGAAGCAGTCTCCTGGGCTATTGGGTACAATCCTGGATGGGTCACCACTCCGACGCAAGATACTCGAATTGCTCAATCATTCCAGCAAGCTGGTACTCATGTTGCTGACCTCGAAAGGATGACAGTCAGAGTCAACCCCACCTGGTATTGAGTTAATGGCCGAGCAGGATTTGAACCAAGACTCTAAGATGCCAAGCCCGCCACCCGAACCATTAAGTGAACACCAGGCATATATATCTCTCTCATTGGTGAATAATCACTTTTTTAAAAATAATTTTTAATTGTAGTATCCGGATTGTCAACAACATCGAATCAATTCGTCCTTATCACACACCCAACCTGTCCATCATATTTTGTCCAAATCCATGAATAACTTTTTGAGATACCGTGCTCACAGACGGACAGATTAACAAACAAACAGTCAAAGAGTGGTCAAAACATAACGTCCGTCCATTTTCGGTCTACCTTTGGTGGCGGAAGTAATTACTGTATTGAGTCACAGGTTTAAAGATTTGAGTCCATAGGTTTGAGTCCCAGGTCCTATCAAGTCTTCATCCAAAATTACTCATCGTATAAGAGCGCTACGTGCTTCATACGACGAGGATCGAGAGACAACTAAACCGAGTTGATAATCCAAAAATGAGAGGCGTGCTGATAACTCACGTCATGTTTTTACCTGCAAAGCTTGCGGAGGAGCTTGTACAAAAGGTCCATGAAGGAAGACAAGCAAATCAACACAGCACATAATATGGGATTGAAACCTGTGATTCACAGAATCAGGAGGCAAATGCTCAGATGATCATTCTGAATGGGCTAACCAATCATCAATAAGGACAGCTGTGCTTCATGGTTTTCATAGGAAACTGAACAGAAAGGAGTTTGCGGTGAAAACCCCATGAAGATTTGGCCACAAATAACGTCTTGGCCTTATTGATTCCAGCACAGCACAATTGCTTCTCAAATAGTATATACCTAATGGAGCTCTGTCGTTACGGTCCTAAATAGTTGAAAGTTATGGCCACTCGTTTTGGATTTGAGAAAGGTTTCACTGCTTCGATAACCTTAAGGAGCATATTATCAGCGGCTGAAAGTGTAGATTAATGGCGAGGTGTGGCAAGGGAATATCCTTGCAAAAGGCCTCGCTTGCAGAGTTTAGGATCAGCCTAATTAATTACAGAGTATTATTTCATAAATCCCGGTCGGGTTCCACTGGGAACGTCTGGGATGGAGCATTGGACTACCCGGGAAACGTGCATTCTCAATTCAATTCCAGCTTTGTTCGCGTAGCAATTTGCATTGGCTCTTTATTGTTGGGGGACGTGGGTTGGGGGCACCTGAAATGGAAGTCTCATTTTAACCACAAGACAAAAGGAGACCGAGTGTGTTCACTGCTCTCTATTTAGTCGGGCTCCAATATTGTGCTATCAGCACACCAATATCAGTGTTCATGTACATGTTGCGTATTCAAAAGTGAGAGCCATTTCGAATGACCTTCACGACAAGAAACAAGCAAAACTTTTCCAAAAATCCGACTTCTCCTGGTGCTTACGTAATATTTAGCTGGCTCCGAAGCCCATCGTCGTGCTCTCTTCAAGCTATGTTCCATCAAGGGTTCTTTACATCTGATTTGTCTAATTTGCAATGTCGTTCGAATAGGCTGTTTCGATCGACATTAAAATCGTGCAGAAGATTCCGCTCGGAGAATAATTGACTATATTTCACTGAATATGATCCTAGGCTGGAGGCTAGTGACAGAGCTGTAGCTCAGAGTCGAAAAGTTTAAAGTCGCCACTCGATTATCGAAATTAAAATCTCAGCAATTATTTGTCTTATCACTTATGGAGATAGAAATCATATTCTAATCAAAATGTCACTTGAAATGACATAGAATGTTCCAGGTTTGAGTGCAAAACCCTTTCTGGGAGAACAGCATAATATGGACTCCTTAAGGATTTTCCAAATACTAATATACCCTGGACTAGATGTGCTTTGTCAGTTCGTGTGTTATTCGTCTTAAATGTGGGATCAAAGGGTTTTCCCCGATAACCATCCAGGAATGATCGAGCTCCCAGATACTAGCCCATCTCTGTGTAGTCCCTAGCCAGTGGCACTCATTCTTCCCAACAGTGGGTTTTCTTCTGCCATTGGAATGCAAGTTGTTTATTTTGTCTCTTAAGCTTCTTTTAAAGGGTTAAAAAAAACATTTGATCCCCCCTTCCACCTCTTACCACCATATATAGTCCTACAAAAGGATTCACCATAAGCCTAAATTGAAATATGAAATCATGCTCTTTCATTTCCTATAGCTGGAAGGATGACCTTCAGAGAAGCACAATCACAACGAAGCTGTCTAGACTGACATCCCGTTGTTTCACAGGCAGGGGGAGTTCCTTAGATGGATGTTAAACTGGGCGCCCTGTCTGCCGACATTAGTAGGTGGACGTTAAAGATTTCACGGTGTCCTTTGGAAAAGAGTAGGCGAGCTATTGCCGACGCCCTGAACAAATTACAAATTCCTGCCCTAACCAGCAGACAACCTGCCAGCCACCTGGTAGTGGATGGATATGAAAATCAGGCAACCACCGGTGGCATGGATGACCCACAAAATATGTAATGGAGAAGAAAGTCAACACCTATGGTTTTTTTTTTCAATGCCGTGAACAAAATTTGGAACATCACAGGTGATTGAAGGTTGTGGTCAAGTTTCATCAAAACTGTGTGTGTAGTCTCTGAGAAGAGAGAAAATACCTATTATAGGGGGGAAAACCCCCGTGCGACCCCTCAGACCCTACTTTTACTAATGCCGTGAACAAACTTTGGTACATCATGGGTGATGAAGGTTGTGGTCGTGTCATCGAAATTTTTTCGATAGTTTTGGAGAAGAAAGCAAATACCTCTTTTGGGAGGAAACCCCCCTGAACACCCCTTTTGACCCCAATTTGTTTAATGGTGTGAACAAACTTCAGTATATCATGGGTGATGAAAGTTGTAGTCAAGTTTCAACGGAATTGCATGTGTACTTGCTGAGAAGAAAGTAAATACCTGATTTGGGGGGCAACACCATGCAGACCCCCTTAGGGCCAGATATTTTTAATGCCATGATCAAACTTTGGTCCACACCAAGTGATGAAGGTTGCGGTCAAGTTTCATTAAAATCATATGTGAAGTTTCGGAGAAGAAGTTGCACCTGTTTGTGGACGGATGGACGATGCGCCATCCCCATCTCTTTTGATTCTGATGGACAGACGGATCACGCACCATCTTTTGAATCATACAGACGGACTTGGTATGCATGCAAAGTTTCAGGCTGTGAGGTTTCATGGTTTTGGTGTTTTGGAGGAGACACACTGACAAACACATTGCCATTTATTAGTCAGGTCAGGTATGGGAGCATGTGCCAGAACAGCGCGTCGCTGCGTCCACTTTCCGCCGGTACTCCAGGGGCCTCCGTCTGGCCATCCCCCAGGCAGATGCCAGGCCCATCCCCATCTCCTTGAGATGATGGTCAACCTGCTGCAACCATGAGGCACGTGGTCGGCCCACTGGCCTCCTCCACTCATGAGACTCCCTCGCTGAGAGAATCTGGTGAGCAGGATCAGCGTCAGGAAAACGAGCCACATGTCCATACAGCCGCAGCTGACGCTCACGGACTATGCAGGTAACAAATCTCATCCGAGTCTCTCTCAGCAACCGCTCGTTGGACACAAAATCCGACCAGCGATAGCCAAGGATTCTCCGAAGAGACCTGGTACCAAAGGAATTAAGTCTCCGTCTCAGATCCTTGGTCAAAGTCCAAGTCTCGCACCCATAGAGCAAGACTGGAAGTACCAAGGACCTGAAGACTCGGACTTTCGTCCTCCCGCACAGGTACCGGCAGCACCACACCCCATGATCCAGTGAATCCATGACTCCCCAGGCCCGACCCAGACGTCTATTGACCTCCGGCTCACAACCTGCGGAGACATGAATATCACTGCCAAGGTAAGTGAATCTATCCACGACCTCAACATCCTCACCACAAACAGACACAGACAGGACAGCAGCATCCAAGATGTCACCGAAAGCCTGGATCTTTGTTTTGACCCAAGAAATCTGTAATCCCAACGGCTCCGACTCCTCATTCAGCACCTCGAGGGCCCCCAAGAGGATGTCTAAAGTCTCCGCAAAGATGACTGCATCATCTGCAAAATCAAGGTCCGAGATCTTGACATTGCCAAACGATGCACCGCAACTTGATCTCTCCGGCATCCTCCCAAAAATCCAGTCCATACAAGTGCTGAAAAGTGTGGGGGCAAGTACACATCCCTGACGAACTCCAGTAACAACTGGAAATAAGTCAGAGGCGGTACCACCACACTTCACAGCACTCTCAGTACCAGAGTAGAGTTCAGACATCAGATCGATCAGTTTCGGTGGCACCCCGCGAAGACCAAGAATCCTCCAGAGGACATCCCGATTCACTGAATCGAACGCTTTACAGAGATCAACATAGGCTGCAAGCAGCCCCTGCCGAAACTCTCGTCTGCGTTCAGTGAGGACACGAAGAGCAAGGATACGGTCAATCGTTGACCTCTTTGGTGTTAAGCCTGACAGCTCTGGACGCTGGTGCTCAAGCAGATGGTGGCGAACCCTATCAAGAATTATCCGAGCAAAGACCTTGCCCGGCACTGAGAGCAGCGTCACCCCTCGGTAGTTGTTGCAGTCTTGGCGATCACCCTTCCCTTTCCAGAGAGGGACAACAAGGCCCCTCTTCCAGTCAGTTGGGATGATGCCTGTGTTCCAGGCAGAGCACAAAACTGCATGCAACGACGCGAGTGCAGCATTTCCACCAGCCTTGAGAAGTTCAGCATGGATGCCACAGATCCCTGGAGCTTTGCCCCGTTTCAACTGGTTCACCGCAGCCCGTGTTTCCACAAGCGATGGTGGACCACAGTTGATTCGAGGGTCAGCAACAGGGATTGTAACACCCTTGACGTCCAACTCGACAGCTGGGGGATCAGCCTGGAACAACCGCTCAAAGTAACCGGCCCAGCGGGCCTTCACTTCAGACTCCTCTGTCAAGAGCCTACCACTCTCTGCTCGAACTGCAGTGCTCCGAGGGATGGGCTTGGATGAACGTAATGCGCGAATTCCCCTGTAAGCGGGACGAGAATCACCTGTCCACAGGTGATGCTCTACCCTCTCACAGATTCCTCGCACATAGGCCTCCTTGTCCACCCTCAGTGCACGTACAGTTTTACGCCTCAGCTCCCTGAACAGCTCAGCTCTGCCATTCAGCCTGGCCCTGCGACTCTGGTCAATGGTATCCAGTGTCCCTTGAGAGACAAAATTCTTCTTTGCCCTGCGGTGAACTCCAAGGCATCCACCGGCAACATCAAGGACGGTGGTCTTGAAGGTGCTCCACAACTCTTCAGGACCCCCCAAAGCACCCAGACCCCCCAAGTGTCCACTCAGCCTGTTCGCAAACTCCTCAGCTACTCTCTCATCCCTGAGCTTGGCAACATCCAGCCTAGGCTGGGATGGTACCATTCTCCAGGATTTAAGGTGCAGCTTTAGAGTTGCTACAACAAGCCTGTGGTCAGTATTGAGAAACTGAGCACTCCGGTAGACCCTGCAGTTCTGGATCATCCTCCAACGACCGTCAATGAGGACATGGTTAATCTCCTTTGCCACACCGCCAGCGTTGGAATACCAAGTCCAGCGATGAGCTTGCGGGCGCTGAAACCATGAACCAGCCACCCTAAGTCCATGACTTCTTGCAAAGTCAAGGAACTTAGTGCTATTCTGGTTCATAGTTCCTGACCCATGGGGACCAACACACACCTCATAACCATCCCTATCAGTTCCAGTCGATGCATTGAAATCCCCCAAGACTAGAATTGTATCTCGTCTGGGGCACTGATCAACCACAGACTCGAGTGTGGCGTAGAATGCATCCTTCACGGTAAGATCACTCGCCTCAGTCGGAGCATAAATAGAGACCAGGGAAATGACACCTAAGGAGTGACGAATCCTTAATCTCATAATACGCTCGTTGACCGGTGTTACCTCAATTATCATTGGGGTCAGCTTATTGGACACAGCTACAGCAACTCCTTGGGTATGGTAACCATCAGAGCGACCAGACCAATAGTAGGTGTAACCACCCACCATTATCTCGCCGCAATCCGGTCTCTGAACCTCAGAGAGAGCTGCAATCCCGATGTACATATACATATACATATATATATTTATTAGTACATATACATATACATATATATATATATATATATATATATATATATATATATATATATATATATATATATATACATATACATATACACATATACATATACATATATACATATATATATATATATATATATATATATATATATATATATATATATATATATATATATATATATTGTTGCGGTTCGAAGAACCGCATCACTCCAAGGCAATAGCAACCATCATACAATGGTCCTGAGACAGTTATTCCATTAATATATGTTCAGATGGTCCTTTCCCTTTTGTCTTGCGGGACAACAGGACAGTGCATTGTGTAAACTTCATAGCTCGGTCTGATTATATATCTGATTTCAGTCAACTCTTATTCCTGAGGTAAATCCCAGCCACTGCACCCTTCGCTGTGAGATGGGTCCTCAGCGGAGGCCAAGCAGGCATTACGCTGGACACCCCTCTGCAGAAATCACAGCCTGCCAAACACACGTGCAGCAGTAATTTCCACCCAACGGATGGAAAGCGCACCCAACACGACGCCCATGCTGCACGGAACACGTACTGAGATGGAAGGAAACGGCACACTAAATGCTGGCAACTTTCAGTACACACTCGGCGCACACTTTTCCACCCATTTCTGCATTCAATAATTGTATCTATCTTCTTCATCAACTCAACCCAACACACATAATTATATCAAAACTTTTCCCTCAATTCCCTGACACAGATCAGGGCTGGCACCGCACATCCCACCACCTTTGATAACCGCTACACGATGCTCAATGGCGGGCGGACTCGCGTGCTGGCCACGTGCTTAATGGTGGACTCACGCGTGGCCGTGATACTTTATTATCATGCAGAACGAGGCATGAATAACACGCATCTTTGGTCGGGTCTGCGCATGGGGTTACAATAATATCTTATCGTCGGTCTTCGCTCACCACGACGGCAACAAATGCCTCCCATGGACGGCAGACATACTCCCGCACCTCCGCCTCGATACAGCTGCTGCTAGGCAGAGGCATGCTGTGCGGCCGGATTGCTCGGGCCGCGTGGCACACCATGGAGCAGGCACATTGACCAGCGCCAACAGCGGGTCGCCGGGGCACGGCATGGAGTTCGGTGCAAGGCAATTCATGTCACAGTGCTTGGAGCTGGATGATTCCGCAACTTGGAACCATCTAGCCGGAAGTGAAGTGGAGCCACTTCCGGTCATGGTGGTCGGCCCGTGTGCTGGTTTGAGTCATTAGGTTTAAGTTTGGCTATGTGGGGACCCGGGCCCAACCAGAGCCCTAAGAAGGCCCTGAGGGAAGCCGGGGCCTAACCAGAGCCCCCGATTCGGGTGAGGACACATCTCTTCGGGTCATTGCCCCTGCCCCACATCACCGGATCTATAAAAGGATGGGTCGCGGGGTGGTGGGAGGGGAGTAGTCGTCATTCAAGAGTCGTCGTTGTTCCTGAGTCGTTCAAGTGTCATTCGTGTCGTCGTTCGTGCTCGCTCAGTCCTGTCGATTCGTCTTGCTCGTCCTGGCCTGGAATTCATCTTCAACCATTCGCCTTCTGACTCCGCCTTTCTGCACCAACTCGTTGCTGTCTCCGCCTTCTTCACCACTTCTCCACCCTTCTCCACCCACTTGCTTTGGACTCCGCCTTTCTCTCCACCCATTGGCATTTGACTCCACCCAAGTTCCTCCCTTCATGCCCTGATGATCGCATCTCATTCTCTGGACCGACGCGAGCTGCACAAAGTGCCACAAAGCAAGAAACGATGCGCCAGCTGTCAGGGAGGTATCACCCAGCGGAGCATCCCCCCAAAATGTATTGGAAGCGCGATCAGGCAATCGTGCAAGGTACTAAGAGACGGTTAGCCTCATCTCCTGTCCTTTTTCTCTTCATCAAGGTGTGTGTGTGTGTGTGTGTGTGTGTGTGTGTGTGTGTGTGTGTGTGTGTGTGTGTGTGTGTGTGTGTGTGTGTGTGTGTGTCCTGGGTGCCTGTCCTCGTTTAAGTTGAGAGTGTACAATAATTATATTGGGATAACTCTGCTCTGTGTCAGCTTTTGTAAATTGCTTGTATTATTGCCACACCTCTCACATTTCTTCCTATTCATGCTGCAGACAACAATAAAAGCTTTATTCATTATGCCACATACCCTTCCTCGCCTGCCTTTTAATAAATCTTTGTAGAAATGTTGCCAGCTCGATTTTGTCTGTTCTTTCATTGATCCAGCATGGTCTGTATCCTAAATTAGCCGGGACTTTGTTCCCAACGATCCGTTCCTTTCAGCGTCGCTCTGCTGCATCTGATCCAGTAAAGTGATCCGATTCAGACAAGGCGTACCGAGGGCATGTCCCCCGGTAATTAGATCACATGGTTATTTTTAGGTAACCCGATTAACTCGACGGAGGACCCTAAGTCACATGATTAAGTTATTGGCCTCCACGGTCCAAGCAAATCCCAAAATGTTTGATAAAATTCAACAGGTAAACCGTCAAAGCCAGGTGCTTTATGATCATGATGGTCATTAAGAGATATTAAAAGTTCATCTACAGTAAAATCTTGTTCTAAAGAGTGTTGTGATTCTTCCAATTGTGGTAGATTTGGGGTAAAATCAGACATTGCTTGTTCATTACTTTTCTTTGTGGTAAAAACATTCTTGTAAAAATCCCAAATAAAACACTTCAACTGAGCATTGTCTTCAATAATTTGTCCATCACTTGAACGTAAGCTTAACAGAAAACGATTAGAATTTGTAGTTTTTTCAAAGTTAAAAAAGTCTTTACAGCAAGTTTCTGAGGTCGACAGACCTTTCACTCTAAGTTGCATTTGCACTCCGAAAGCATCTTCTCTGATTAAACAATTCAATAGGGCTTGTTTCTCATAAAGCCGCTGGCATCGCACATCCTTATCAATATTAATCTTGCTATCTTGTAAAATGAGGATTTTTAAAAAAAAATACTTATCCTACATTTTTTATATATTTTTTTATATACCTTGGCGAGGCTCATGTGAGAGCGAACATACAACGCACAGGAAGGAGGGCATGAGACAAGGCGGGCGGGAGTGGGAAGGACAAAACAGTGGGGAACAGAGACATGAGGAGATCTGTGGAAGGGAGAGGGATGGGGCAGGGAACATGGGGAATCCAAGATGGAGATTGCAGGGACTTTCAGGAAGGAAAGCAGGGAATTTGAAGGAGGTGGGTTTGGGTGGATTATCAAGGGTAGAAAAGATTGAGGATTTGAATGGGGGATGATAAGAGGTGGTGGTGAAGAGCTGTTTTGAAGGCCTGGAGGGAAGAATGGGATTGAATAGAGTGAGGGAGTTTATTCCAAAGGCGGGAAAAAAAAAGGAATGAAAGAGTGAAGGTGAGCAGCGATTTGTGATTTTGGTAGTTTTACCAGAAGGGGGTTGTTGGCGGACCATGAGCGCCCTGCAGAAATGTGGTGGGGACAAATTGCAGAGAGAGCAGAGGGGGGGGCGAGGCTGGAGAGGAGACGGTCGAAGACAAAAAGACCACCGACCAGCCTGCGGTGATTGAGTGAGAGGCCCAAAGACTCAGCCTCATTGCGGGAGATGCCAATGATCCAAAATGTCTTGGTTTCCACAGCGTGAAGCCAAGAAAGGTGGGAGGCAGGAGCACCAGCCCAGAGGGGAGAGCAGTACTCCATCAGGCTGTGGACGAAAGCTTTGTAAGTGGTCAGGAGCTCAGGTGGGCCGAGGAAGGACTTTGAACGACGGAGGATTTCCAGTCGGCGACTGGCTTTGGAGGCGAGGTTTGAAATGTGGCTTTCCCAGGAAAGGTCATGGCAAATAGTGAGACCCAGAAGCTTGAGAGAAAGGACTTCTTCTAGAGAATTGTTGAGAAAGTGGATGGGGGGGGTTTCTAAACGGTCCTTTCGGAGAGACATAGTGAGAGTGTGAGCTTTGTCCGGATTGAAAAACATGTTCCACGTGTTGGACCAGTTTGTGATTTTATCCAGATCTGCAGTGAGCGAAGAAGTTGCTGCTTGACAGTCTGAGGGATGACCGATGGTACGGCAGAGGGTGGAGTCATCAGAAAAGAGATATAGAGGATTTTTCCAGAGTCAGAGAGATCATTGATGAAAACCAGAAAAAGAACAGGGCCCAGAACGCTGCCTTGAGGAACTACAGCTTGAACAGGAAGAGCGGATGAAAGAACTCCATTTAGGGCCACACGGTGACTGCGACAGGAGAGGATGTCTGCGAGCCATGAGTGGAGATGGCCTTAGGTACCATAGGAAGAGAGTTTGGTGAGCAGGGCAGGGTGCCAGACTGTGTCAAAAGCACGTGATATATCCAGGGATACGGCTCGGATTTTCTGTCTGGCATTAAGGACCTCCATCCATTGATGGGAGAGCAGAAGCAACATATCCAGGGTAGAGTGACCTGGTGTGAAACCAAATTGATGATCGGAAATCAAGCCATTGGAGAAGAGGAAGGATTTAATGTCTGAAGCGATGATGGATTCCATAACCTTGCTGATGTTTGTGAGAAGGCTGATTGGTCTGTAGTTGCAGGGATCTGTTTTTGCACCTTTTTATGCAGGGCAGTAATGTTTGCTGATTTCCAAACAGATGGCAGATGACCATGAGCAAATGAGAGGGTGAATAGAACACAGAGAGGGCAAGCAAGAGCAGAAGAGCAGCTTTTTAGGACACGTGGGCTGATGCCATCTGGACTGGTTGCAGAATCTGAGTCGAGGTTTGACAGCAAGCTCTCCACCTTGTCAGGAGAAAAGGACACAGAGTCCAGGGACAGTTGGGTGCAACTGGGTAAGTTGGGTAGAGAAAGCAATGGGTGTTGGACACAAGATTTAGCTGCAAACACCGAGTTTAGGCATTCAGCCTTTTCACGTGTGGTATCAGCAGTGCGGCCATTTGAGGTCAGGGAGGGGATGGAGGGGAATATACACCAGAAACAGATTTGATTAGATGCCACCAAGATTTTGAGGAGGGAGAGAGGTTTGAGAGTTCAGACTTGAGATGAGAAAGATGCTGTTTTCTGGCTCTCCTGAGGGTAGATACACACTTGTTCTGAGCTTCATGGAAGGAACTGAGATCACCCTCAGTTGGGTTTGCTTTCCATGAGGCAAAGGCAAGTTGTTTCAGGACAACTGCCTCGCCACAAGCTTCAGTGAAGTAAGGGCGGGAGGAAGGGTAGGACAACTGAAGACGAGAGGGGATAAATCTGTGCATGAGGGAGAGCAAGTTTCTTTGAAAGAATTCCCAGGATGAGTTGATGTTGGAGAAAGTAGTGATAGGAGACCAGTCTATAAGTTTGATGGCTGCTTGGAGACCCTGCCAGTCGGCTTGAGTGAAATTCCAGACTTGCCGGCGGTGAGGTGGTTCTCTGATAATAGCCAGAGAGATGTCCACTTTGACAAGGACGTGGTCAGAAGAAATGATTAGAGCAGAGGAAGAACAGCAGATATTGTCAGGGAAATTCGTCAAAATCAGATCCAGAGGAGATGGAGTACCATTGGTTGAGATCCGGGTCGGGAAGTTGACCGAGTCAGTCCCAATAAGTCGCAGAACGCTTTTGCTGAAGTGCCATGACAGGTGAGAGAGGTACCCACACCTAGCCAACTGGCATGATGACAATTGAAGTCGCCACATATGAGGAAGAGAGAGTTTGGATGAGAAGATAGAAGTTGGTCCATATTTTTGGATAGTGAGGTGTAGATGGAGTCATCACTGTTAGGTGGACAGTACAGTACACATATAAACATGAGGTGGGAGTGGAGGGGAGCCGTAGCCAGGGGTATTCCAGGGGGTGTGGGGGAGTGAGGGCAGTGCATGGAGAGTGAGGAATGGAGTCTTTGATGAAGAGAGCAACTCCTCCACTATTATGAGGCTCAGGTCTGTCATACCGGAGGAGGGAGTAACCAGGGAGAGATACTTGGGAGACAGACACGTCTTGGGGGAGGAAAGTTTCTGTTCGGCAGATTATATCTGGTTTGTCAGTGGCAACCTGTTTCGAAAGATCTGAAAGGTTTGAGCGAAGGCCCTGGATATTTGAGGTCCACACTGTTAATGAAGAGGGAGGGGAGGAGGCTTTGGGTGCAGGGAGTGGGAGGGGAGGGGAGGGGAGGGTAGGACAAGGGACGAGGGGGGGAGTAAGGAGGGTTGTTGAAAGAGTTTGGGGGGTTGCAGAATAGCTAGGGGAGGGGCTGGATAAGATGGAGAAAAGACTCTGTGGTGCTGGGGGGAGGGGGATAAGAGAGGGGGAAGAAGGCAGTTGAGGATTTGAAGAGGTGGAGAGAAGAGATGGTGGTGAGAGGGCGGTGGAAGGAGGCAGCTTTGTTGATGAGAGAGGGGGGTGAATGGTGGAAGAAAGGTGAGGGGAGTTTTTGAGAGAGGTGAGAGGGAGGCTTGGAGGGAGAAGAGTGTGATGGTTGCTTTGAGAGTGAGGGGTGAGAGGGGTGAGTTGGCACTGAAATTGGAAAAAAAAGAATGGTTGATGGAAAGCGAACATTCATAGCAAACTGGGGTTTTAAAAAGTTTTCGGTCAGAGATGCGATTTAACACAAATTTTGATGGATGCAATAAAGGCGAATTGAGAGAATAGAGAGAAGAAACGCTGTAACAGTTGGATTTTTTAGGCAAGGTATTAAGGAGAGGTCGAATTGAGAGCAGTCTGTTTAAATAGTCCAAGAGTAGTGCATTGTGATACAGTCAAGAGTACCACATGTGTGAAAGAGGAAGATGAAGCATTATAAGAGATCGTTTATATTATTATTATTATTATTATTAATATTATTATTATTGTTTGAGAGAGTTTTTATCAGATTACGTAATGGAAGTGTTGTACAAAAAATCATGAGGTGAATGGTGAAATTGGATCGATAAACGCAAGGGGGTCTAAACAGATCAAGTGGTTACGGGAGAAGCACGTGGCTCTGGGAGGTGTATAGTCAAAAGTGAAATTATTTATTTTAAATAAGGATTGCATAACATTTGGAAAAGGGAAGGTTGAAGTAAAATCATGGAAGTGTGTGGTGAATTTGGACGGTAAACGCAGTGTGAAGCTGCTGGGTCGATGAAAAATACAGGAAGAGAGAGAGAGAGAGAGAGAGAGAGAGAGAGAGAGAGAGAGAGAGAGAGAGAGAGAGAGAGAGAGAGAGAGAGAGAGAGAGAGAGAGAGAGAGAGAGAGAGAGAGAGAGAGAGACAGAGACAGAGACAGAGACAGAGACAGAGACAGAGACAGAGACAGAGACAGAGACAGAGACAGAGACAGAGACAGAGAGAGAGAGAGGTGGTTTCAGGAGGTGTAGAGATCAAAAGGATACAAGGAAGGTTATTATTTTTTGATGTATTTTTGAAGAACAGGTAAGATTCGGGAATGGAAGGTTGTAGGTCGGAAGAAATTGTGAAGGTAATGGCGAGAGAGGGTCAGCTCAGTTGAATAAAGATGATGTGTCGGCAGGAGGAAGAATAGGAGGATGAAAAAGAAGAAGAAGAATCGAAACTTGTGAGTGTGCAAGGAGAAAGGTCATTTTTTTTTTTTTACTTTGACAAGAAATAGTATTTAGTTGGGAGGGATGGGGGACGTTGGGAAAGTGAGGAAGATAGAAATTGAAGGTAATGGGGAGAAAATACAAATAAACACGGTCGTACACTGAGGGGAGGGATCGGTAGGCCTCAAGCACTCGGTAATACAAGGTCGATGAAAACTCACAAAATAGCACGATTTTTGAAACAAAACCGAACTAGGAACACACAGTAACATGCAGGTGAGAAAATAAAGTTAAAACGGGATAGATAACGAACGGAAACTTATCTTTGAGATCTACAGCAGAGAGCCCTGAAGGAGACCTGCCAATGCTTCAAACCCAGAACCAGAAGTCCGAAGTCAGAACCGGTAGCTTGCTTTACATTGGTGAAGTTATTCCTATATTGCTGACAGAGACTCGGATTTGTGCTTTTATATAATCCCACCATTGACAAAGATTTGTGAAATCGTTCTGTGATTCTAGAATTTGAAGCCAAAAAATTTTAAAACATGATTTTTAAAAAGGAATAATTTCAAAGAGTTGTTAAAAGACCAATAAGAAGTATTCCTCTGAGGACTCGGAAAAGAAAGACGCATTTTAATTAAAAAATGATCAGAAAAGCCAGAGGGGGTGATGTCAGTAAAACTTATACGATTTAAAAAGGAGAGACTAATGTAAAAGTTTATCAAGTCTTGCAAGTGACATGTTATGTAACAAGCAACGACACCAAGTAAATTGTTGGACGTTCCCATGCTGTAGTCGCCAAACATCACCAAGATCATGTTGTTACAAAAGCGGGGACAAAGGCCTAGCACTAGCTGGGTGAGGTTCAGGGTTGTTCCAATCTCTGACAGGGTCTAAGGCACAATTAAAATCACCACCTAAACACAATAGGGTGTCGGGGGTGAGATGATTAAGGAAAGTGAAGGAATCAGTGAAGAAAGCTCTCCTGACTGTGCTGTCACTTGGGGCATAAACATTGACAACTTGAGGGGAAGCACTCGGTAGAATGCAAAACCTCCGCCGCCAATACTGCTAGGTCACTCAAGTGAACCTGATATCCTATTCATTCAATTTGACGTCAACAGTGCTCACAGAGTTATAGTTCGCAACTTTCCCTTTAATTTTAACTTTTACATACTCAATTCACTCGTCATAACTAGATTCCTTGAGACAGAAATTGATTTAATGTGGGTATATCCACCTGAAGTTCCAAAATCAGCCGCAATTATAATTTTGGCATGTTTTTTGTTGGAAATCACTGATAACATGTAGAAATGCAAAAAAAAAAAAAAATCTAAATTTTGTTGAAAAAAAAGTTGCAAAAATTTTTTTCCTCTAACAATTTTTTTTGGGTTGGAAATCACTTAAAACATGTAGAAATGCAAAAAAAAAAAATTCAAATATTTTTTCTAAATGGCCGCCATAGCGGCCATATTGGATTTTGGACCAAGTCCAAAATCTAATGGCATGATCCTTGGTCCATACCTAATCCCCCAACCAAGTTTCGTCGAAATCCGTCGAGGAGTTTTTCCGTAATACTGTTCACAAACAAACAAATAAACAAACAAAGGGTGAAAACAGTAACCTCCGATCTTCGATGGCAGAGGTTAATTAATATCCACTGATGGTTATATATAAAATCAATTAGAGCTAGATAACCAAGAACAATTTCTTTAAAAACAAGAGAGGAGATGGGAAGACATGGAGAAATATAAAAAGCAAGCCCGGCACTCACAGAGGCCGTGTTACGAAAAAACCAAGTTCCTTTCAATTTCAGCCTCCAGTCTGCCATACAACTCGCAGTTGCCTGAGTTTCTTGCAAAAGAAGAATATCTACCTTTACATTATTAATTAGCTGCATCGTTTTGACTTTACGTAAAGGATTACATCCTCCGTTTATATTTAAACTTGCTACACCAAGTGCTTCCTTGCTTTAAGAATATATTTTTTTCTGTCTCTTACAAGAAGCGTTGGAAATGGCAGCAGCCTCCGGGTTCTTAACAAATATTTGTGCTTTCTGGACAAAGGCACGCAAGTTGGGGAGAATAATTTAGATCTACTCGCTTTTTTCGAGTAGTTTTTTGTAAAAAAAAAAAATCGAAGATATCGGAATTTTAAATTGCAGTATCATCAAGACTACTATTTGGGGGGAACTCCTTGCCAAAAGCACTCAACGTCATAGAGGAGCAACCGTCTGAATCATAGTCCTCAATTTTCTCAGGGCCTTCACCCATTTTCTCAAACTCCATGGTTGGTTCAGGATGAGGGACTAAAGATGTAAGAGGAACACGCTCAGTGGTTACATCCTTAAATGTGTCGTTAACGATAGCGATGGCAATGTTGCTATCTTTAACAGAAGCACGACAAGGCTGAGATGACCCAGAGAGTTTGGAGGGGGGAGGTTTCTGGGTAGCGCATCGAGCGTGTACATCGAAAACAATGCCATGTATCCGGGTTAGCGCTTCAAACGAAGCATACCGCGATCTTTAATCCGCCATGACTCTTCAATGGCCAGATGTATAAAAATAAATCGGCGAATGCCATTCAAACTTCGACGGGTCACGAGAAAACAAGAATAATTTAAACGAAAGGAAAAGATATAATGAATACAAAATAAGTAAAAAAATAAATAAACGTGATAAACTAATAATGCACAACAGTAGATCGGCATGGCCAGCACCCAAAGCACAAAGAACGTACGAAATACCGCCGTAAATGCTCTTCTCTCCCTCTCTCTAATTCGGGGAATGGGGACACAAGAGGAGGGGGGGGCAAAGAAAAAAACGCAGTGCAGCTGGGTAAGGTAGATATGAGAGCACAAGGGACAACACATGATGAACACACGCACCAACATGCTGCCATGACACACACAGAGCGACTGGCCACCAGGGAGAGAGGGTGAGGGAGAGGGAGGAGAGTGCTGCATTCTATGAGGAGGGAGAGCAAGGAGGGGACAGAGTGTGAGAGAGAAGGGTGGGGGTGAGGAGGAAAAATATAGAGAAAAAGACACATAAGTGGTGGAGGTGGGGTTAGCAAAGAGAAAGAAATGTGACGCTTAATGACTGAACACGAAAAAAAAACTCATGTCAGAACAGCAGTACACACAATGACACAACAGAGTTTGTTATGTTAACTACTGGCACATTTGCAAACACTTTGATATTCCAGTTCCAGAAAATTTGGGGAAAATGACCCAAAAGCAATCACTGAAAACATTGAAGCACCGCTCATGTATGACCTGTATACGATCATGTATCCCATCCATCCATCCATCGGGACCATACTGTGTGCAGAGCGTTGGTACTGCCTCAGCAGTCTCCTTGGCTATTGGGCACAATCCGGGATGGGTCGCCACTCCAAAACAGAATGATCCCATCGAGCATGTCCATCGAAAACAAAGCATTGCGCCAGATATCATACTTAGTACAAAAAAGAGAAGAAGGCATTGCTAATTGAGGTGTTAATACCAGTGATTTTGGACTAACAATGCAGAAATCAAGAAAATGACCAGGCACCAAGACCTCAAGCATGAAGTGAAAAGATCCTGGAAGCTGACGAACACCAGAGTTGCACCAGTGATGACGAAGAACCTCACAGGAATGACGATTAAGAACCTCACAGAGATATTAAAAACCATCCGTGGGAATGTTATAACAAACTAACGACAGTTGGAAGTTGTCCGGGGCTCAGTAACGATCCTGAGGAGCCCTCGGCACAAAACTTTGACAACAGAAAACTTCACAGCTTGGTTCGTGAATCCTGACCCCTTACTGAAATAAATGTTGGTACTTTGAGCCCATCCTGGAAGGACTCCATTCCACATCCTGAAAGCCGCATATGTCGATACCAATCCACGACACACACACACACACACACACACACACACACACACACACACACACACACACACACACACACACACACACACACACACACACACACACACACACACACTGAGATCTGGCAGGTCATTTCCTGAAGACCTCCTAAAATGTTCACCTCCTGAAAACCACCCACATGTGGAGAGAGCAGGCAACACAGCACCTTGCGCGCCCGCGCGCACACACACACACACACACACACACACACACACACACACACACACACACACACACACACACACACACACACACACACACACACACACACACACACACACACTGAGACATGGGGGGCTCCATTCCACTTTCTGGAACCCATATATGGAGATACCAACCAAACACACACACACACACGTGACGGTGGATACTTCGAGACCTTTGAATGATCTGTTCCACCTTCGGAAACCCGCATATGGAGATAAAAACCAACAAAACACACACACACACACACACACACACACACACACACACACACACACACACACACACACACACACACACACACACACACACACACACACACACACACACACACACACACACACAATGGTGGACACTTCGAGACCTGGAAGTGATCCATTTCGCCTTCTGAAACCCGCATATGGAGATAAAAACCAACAAAACACACACACACACACACACACACACACACACACACACACACACACACACACACACACACACACAATGGTGGACACTTCGAGACCTGGAAGTGATCCATTTCGCCTTCTGAAACCCGCATATGGAGATAATAGCCAACACACACACACACACACACACACACACACACACACACACACACACACACACACACACACACACACACACACACACACACACACACACACACACAATGGTGGACACTTCGAGATCTGGAAGTGATCCATTTCGCCTTCTGAAACCCGCATATGGAGATAATATCCAACAACACACACACACACACACACACACACACACACACACACACACACACACACACACACACACACACACACACACACACACACACACACACACACACACACACTGAGACATGGGGGGGTCCATTCCACTTTCTGGAACCCATATGTGGAGATACCAACCAAACACACACACACGCACGTGACGGTGGATACTTCGAGACCTTTGAATGATCTGTTCCACCTTCGGAAACCCGCATATGGAGATAAAAACCAACAAAACACACACACACACACAAACACACACACACACACACACACACACACACACACACACACACCCCCACACACACACACCCCCACACACACACACCCAATGGTGGACACTTCGAGACCTGGAAGTGATCCGTTTCGCCTTCTGAAACCCGCATATGGAGATAAAAACCAACAACACACACACACATACACACACACACACACACACACACACACACACACACACACACACACACACACACACACACACACACACACACACACACAATGGTGGACACTTCGAGACCTGGAAGTGATCCATTTCGCCTTCTGAAACCCGCATATGGAGATAATAGCCAACAGCACACACACACACACACACACACACACACACACACACACACACACACACACACACACACACACATACACACACACACACACACACACACACACACACACACACACACAATGGTGGACACTTCGAGATCTGGAAGTGATCCATTTCGCCTTCTGAAACCCGCATATGGAGATAATATCCAACAACACACACACACACACACACACACACACACACACACACACACACACACACACACACACACACACACACACACACACACACACACACACACGTTCCGTTATGGTAATACAGTTTATATACGTCCACATGTATAAAGTACATGAAAATGACAAACAAAGATTTACCTTTAACCAGAGTTGTTTGAAAAAGGAATTCAAGTGGGAAATGATCAAAATTCAATTGAAAAATATATCAAGGAACAGAACACAAAATGTCAATCTCAGCTCTCAGCCTTCACAGTCAGATCACGGTAAACACCTGGTTGGATGGACCTTATTGTTTTTATACACGTATCATTGTCGAAGTGAGGGGTGGATTATATTAAAAGCAGATCGCACAAAAAGGTTAAACAAAGCGATGTCCTGTAAAAATAAAAATGCACATTTCCAGCAGATGAGACACCTGCCGAGGCACCCACCGCACGGCACCGCAGGTTCCACCACAGGTGGAAATGTACATCTGTCTAATCAATGTTCCATTGAGAGCATGGATACTTTTACTGTAAACGAACAACAAAGCATCTTGGAGAGCGCTTGCCAAGTGGCTTAAGCACTCAAGCAAGCACTCCAACGAAACGGTTGATAAACCGCTCGTTTGGCACACAATTAGCGAGACATTAAACATAGATGGCCAAAATGTCAAATATGGCGGAATTGGACAAATGAACACTTTTCTTGGAGTCAGAACTGCTTGTAATTCGATTCTGGAGCTGGAATTTGTAATTCTTTTTAGTTTAAGAGATACTTGTGGTGATTGCACGTGCAGAAATAAAATAATGCCACGAACGCCGACGTCTCCGGGTGTTTATAAACCATGGCAATGCACCCAGCGATTCGTAGCCATGATGAACAGGCATTCGATAATATGAGTGAGGAAAGTAAAGAAAAAAAAAACTTTATCGTTAAGAAATCGTTGCGGCCTGTTCCAAGTCAAGGCATGGTTGAGCAGGCCAAAAAACGTGGCGGCTTCAGACCTCGGTGAAGTTACCCATGTAACGCCTGAAGAGCCCAGAGAGTGAGGTGGCCGATGATCACCTGGTGAAGGACAAAATTAAATAAGGCCGTTATTTATCTTCATAACTGGTGTTTTAATTAACCCAAACACCCAATTTTCACTCTTGCACTTCCTTGGAGTTTTCTTAGTGTGCATGCAAAGTTTCAGTCGACTAGGTTTTATGGTTTTGGAGTTATGGAGGAGACGCAAACACTGACACACTGACACACAAAAACACACACTGCCTTTTTTAGAGTATAGATTGATACAAACCTTGATAAATGCTGTCTGTCAGCATCACTTTGAGGTTAGAGGTGAAAGGAACTGGAAAGGCAACTGGAAATGTAACTTCAACGTTTTGTGTGAATTTTCATGGTCATGAATGTTCGAGTCACACAATCCATATGTCTTGAGAGATCAGAGGATATTTAAAGCTTTTTCTATTCTGTTTCGCATTAGGCCCCAAACCTATTAATCCGTCTTCATCATGGAAATGTCCAAATGTTTTGCGACCAATCTATTCACAGAGTTCACTCGATTGCTGCTGTTCATAGCTCTGAGGAATAAAACAAATTACAAAACTAAAAATGAATGTAATATCTTTTGATAATAGTCATGATAACGTTCACTTTTTAAAAAATGCTGAACGGAATAATCTGAACACCCTCCTGGAGATTACCAACATGGAAATGTCATTATTTTGCATGATACACTACTTTGCCTCGAAGAAGTGGTAAACTTCAATGTAATTGAACATAAAGTTTAGCACATCCTCGAAGATAATGAGTAAATCATGCAGATGATTATCATGCAAAATCAATATTTTCTCGAATATCATGTGGCACAGGTACATTGAATCTGAGTCTTGGGACCGACCACTTTCTCATCGCCGACTGGTCGGTGGTCTCTCTGTCTTCTATCGCTTCCTTTCTGGTCCTGCACCCTCTGCCCTCTCTGTGTGCTGCCCCCTCATTCTCCGCCAGGTTTCTGCAGGACACACCCGGTCCACCATCAACCTTCTTCGAGTGGAACAACCTAAATCCAGGATCACTGCTCACCTCCACTAATTCATTCTTCCCCACCACCCCCAACCTGTGAAATCAACTTCCACAGCCTCTTCAATCTCATTCTTCCCTCCAGGTCTTCAAGACAGCTGTTCATCACCATCTCAGATCATTCCCAATCCAAAACCATGAGCCTTATCCTTTCTACCACCGTTTACCCCACACCCGCACCCCTTCACTCACGAGCAAGCCTACCTCCTTTAAAATTTTTAATTTTTCTTTGCTGAAAGTTTCCTTCTTGTCCACACCATGCGTTTGTCCAAGTCTCCCTCAATTTTGTCCTTCAACTCCACTGTTGATGCCCCCCCCACCCCTTTCCTTCTGCTGTTCCTTTTATTCTGTTTAATACTGATCCATTCAGTGTAGTTGTTTTTCCATGAGCCTTGACTGTACACTAAAAGGGCAGACAGAATGGCGAGATTCACACATTAATGGATTTGAGGGAGAGCATTGCAAGGATGATGGTGGTCACTCGCAACTACAGCGACCGGTCACCATCTATCAAAGAGAGAATGGACGAACGCTGGACAATTTGACATCTCCCCTACTACAGTAGCTTTTGTGCCATTTGTAACAGCTCGGCAGAAAAAAAACAAAAAAATATGAAAAGCCAGTGAAAGGGGAAGGATACAGAGAGGGAAGTGTGGTGGAGAGGTGGAGGAGGTTAGAAGGGAAGAGGAATTGGAATATACTGTGCTGGGCATAAGAAGGGAGGTCAAGCTTTCAAAAATGTAACACAGTCGTGTTTGAGGGAATTGTGTTCCTTGATCCTTTCACATTTCCAACCGGTGTTGTTTCCAGACAGTATGCCCAATGTGAGATAGTCCTGAACCATGAAACCCTCAGTGAATTCCACAAATACTGCTTGCCTCGAATTTGGCTGAAAAGAAAAAACCTCCAGCGGTTACACTTGATCAGGCCACAATGTAGGTACCCACACTCTCCCACGTCTCCATGGCATCAGAGATTGCACGAGGGATTCAATGGAGGGCGACCGTTCCTGATGGCCTGAGGTGCTGCACCCACTCAAAGGCTCCCCTCCCCCCCCACCCTCGCTACCACCTTCTATCCCTGAAAATGAATGCCATAAATAAGCTTGGCCTCCAAACGCTCGAGTGCCTCTTTCGGATAAGAGCAGGGAACATTTGCTGCTCTCCCTTTGCCAAAGCAGTGTCGTCTACACACCATCACATTACGAACACAGTGAAGTCTACACACCATACCATTACTAATACAGTGTAATCTACACACTAAACATTACTAACACAGTGTAGTCCACACACCATCACATTACTAACACAGTGTAGTCTACACACCATCACATTACGAACACAGTGAAGTCTACACACCATAACATTACTAATACAGTGTAATCTACACACCATAACATTACTAACACAGTGTAGTCTACACACCATAACATTACTAATACAGTGTAATCCACACACCATAACATTACTAACACAGTGTAGTCCACACACCATCACATTACTAACACAGTGTAGTCCACACACCATCACAATACTAACACAGTGTAGTCCACACACCATAACATTACTAATACAGTGTAGTCTACACACCATCACATTACTAATACAGTGTAGTCTACACACCATCACATTACGAATACAGTGTAATCTACACACCATAACATTACTAATACAGTGTTGTCTACACACCATAACATTACTAACACAGTGTAGTCTACACACCATCATATTACTAATACAGTGTAGTCTACACACCATCATATTACTAATACAGTGTAGTCTACACACCATCACATTACTAATACAGTGTAGTCTACACACCATCACATTACTAATACAGTGTAGTCCACACACCATCACATTACTAATACAGTGTAGTCTAGACACAATCACATTACTAATACAGTGCAGTCCACACACCATCACATTACTAACAAAGTGGAGTCTACACACCATCACATTACTAATGCAGTGCAGTCTACACACAATCACATTACTAATACAGTGCAGTACACACACCATCACATTACTAATACAGTGTAGTACACACACCATCACATTACTAATACAGTGTAGTCTACACACCATCACATTACCAATACAGTGTAGTCTACACACCATCACATTACTAATACAGTGTAGTACACACACCATAACATTACTAATACAGTGTAGTCTACACACCATTACATTACTAATACAGTGTAGCACACACACCATCACATTACTAACACAGTGTAGTCTACACACCATCACATTACTAATACAGTGTAGTATACACACACCATAACATTACGAAAACAGTGTAGTCTACACACAATCACATTACTAATACAGTGTAGTACACACACCATCACATTACTAATACATTGTAGTCTACACACCACCACATTACTAATACAGTGTAATCTACGCACCATAACATTACTAATACAGTGTAGTACACATGGCATTACATGACTAATACAGTGTAGTCTACACACCATCATATTACTAATACAGTGTAGTCAACACACCATCACATTACTAATACAGTGCAGTCTACACACCATCACATTACTAACACAGTGTAGTCTACAAACCATCACATTACGAACACAGTGTGGTCCACACACAATCACCTTACTAATACAGTGTAGTCCACACACCATCACATTACTAATACAGTGTAGTCAACACACCATCATATTACTAATACAGTGTAGTTCACACACCATCATATTACTAATACAGTGTAGTCTACACACCATCATAGAACTAATACAGTGTAGTTCACACACCATCATATTACTAATACAGTGTAGTCTACACACCATCATAGAACTAATACAGTGTAGTCTACACACCATCATATTACTAATACAGTGTAATCTACACACCATCATATTACTAATACAGTGTAAATAAGAACAGAGTTCAATTTGTTCGACCACTTTATTAGCGTGAAACGACAATAATCAAACAAGTATTGAACAGGTTGAAACACCCACAACATCCCTGGCTCCGGCTCAGGCTGCGCATGCGCACTGGCACAGGGGACCGTCGATATGTAGAAGTACCGTAAAGTACAATGTTCTCTACAGTGTAGTCCACACACCATCATATTACTAATACAGTGTAGTCTACACACCATCATATTACTAATACAGTGTAGTCCACACACCATCATATTACTAATACAGTGTAGTCTACACACCATCATAGAACTAATACAGTGTAGTCTACACACCATCATATTACTAATACAGTGTAATCTACACACCATCATATTACTAATACAGTGTAAATAAGAACAGAGTTCAATTTGTTCGACCACTTTATTAGCGTGAAACGACAATAATCAAACAAGTATTGAACAGGTTGAAACGCCCACAACATCCCTGGCTCCGGCTCAGGCTGCGCATGCGCACTGGCACAGGGGACCGTCGATATGTAGAATTACCGTAAAGTACAATGTTCTCTATCTCCCTCCGAGTCTTTATTATGTTAATAGATAAAGGCTGAGAAAATATTAAGTTTAATGAATGAACAAAAGTTTATATCGCCCATCGTGTGACTATTCCATGGAGTAGTCCTTGTGCCAGGCAGGCACGCTGGTCGCTCTGGTGGATCGGCGTTGACCTATCGCTGGTGCTGGTGGTGTCACATCGGGCCCCAGTGGGGATGGGGCTCTCGGGTTTTCAGGGGCCGATGGTGGCGTCTGAAGGATCGCGCGCCTCGGTGTGCCTCGTCCTGGTGCTGCTGGCGTGTCTAAAACGGGTGTCGTCTTGCGCCGGGGTGTGCATACTGACGTCAGTGCCGGCGTGGGCCCCGTTGGCGTCGCAGATGTCACGGGTTCGCTGTCGAGGTCAGGCAGTTGCGGTGTTACAATGGGTGCAGGTACAGTGATTCGGGTTGCTCGATCATCATAGATAGACACGGGTGGGAGCTGGTCATTGCGAACTGGGCTAAACTTGCGCAGGAATTTCCTGTTCCGAAGTGTGACTCTGCCCGAGCCGTCGATCTTGATTACGTATTGGTCATGTTGGCGTACCTCCACGATACTGCCTGTCTTGTCCCATTTTTTTGGGTGGAATCCTGTCTGGTTCTGTACGCGGACTAGGTCCCCTACAGCAAGTGGCGGAAGGCGTTTGGTGTGTTCTGCCCAGGTGTCGGCTGTGCGGATATGACGTTTGCGGAGGGCCTCCTCCCTCGCTTTCAGGGTCTCATGCCAAGTGTCGTGGGGTCTGTACTTCCCGGGGATAATTGGGATGAAATCGCGTATCGGGCGGCCGAAGACACACATTGCCGGGGAGATCTTCGTGTCAGGGTCAGGCGTGTTACGATATTGTAGTATCGCTCTCTGCACAGCGTCAGTGTCAAGTTCTCCCTGCGGGCTGGTGTTGTCCATGATAAGTCGTTTCATTGTCTTAACTCCAATCTCCGCGCGACAGTTGCTGTGAGGGAAGGCCACCGATGACAAGCGGTGGTGTACGCCCCATCTGTGCAGGAATGACCTGGTCTCGGTGGAGGTGAACTCCGGTCCCCCATCCGATGCGAGCTCTTCTGGTGTCCCGTACGTCACGAAGGCGCGACGTAAGTGGTTTATGAGTCCGGCGGCGCCACCCGTCGACTTTGAGATGATCGGCCAGTTCGAGTATCTGTCCACTGTCACAAGGTAGTGTGCACCCCTGTGTACAAAGAAGTCCGAGCACACTGCCTGAAAGGGGTAAACGACCGGAATAGGTGGAGTTGGTGGCGCTCCAGGCTGTGATGGTGCCATCCGGTGGCAGTGTTCGCAGTTTTTCCGAGTGGCGCTGATGTCGGCCGACATGCCTGGCCAGAATACAGAGGATTCTGCGCGGGCGGTCATCATTGATACGC
Organism: Eptatretus burgeri; assembly: GCF_056783735.1. Taxonomy (NCBI): domain Eukaryota; kingdom Metazoa; phylum Chordata; class Myxini; order Myxiniformes; family Myxinidae; genus Eptatretus; species Eptatretus burgeri. Next base: position 101,304,345 of record NC_140969.1, read on the forward strand.
CCTGGTGGGCAGCGTGTAGGGCGCTCAGCACATCGCCGCGGAGTGAGGGTGGTATGACTACTCGGTCCTTGTATAGGATCACTCCATCTGTCGATGTAATGTTCTCGCGGTACTGGTGATAGTCGCGAATTGTCTCTGGCATCTCGATTTTTGAGTCGGGGATGCCGTTCATTGTCATTCCCTCCAATATGTGCATATCGCCATCGCTGCTGGTGGCTTCCCTGACGCGATCCCATGTTACTGATCGCAATGATTCGAGGCCCGCGGCACACCATGCCAGGTTGTCCTCGACGTCGTCGTCATACTCCGGCTCAGTTTGGCGTAGGAGGGACAGGACGTCGGTGTGCGTGCTTGGTTGGAGGTGGGTCGCTATGGTGGCATTGTCATCTGGAAGGTTCATGAGTGGAGGTCGCGTGGTGCCAACTGGCCTGCGCGACATGGCATCTGCCGCCTTGTTCTTCATGCCCGGGATATGTATGATGCGGAAGCGATAACGCAGGGTCTTCTCATTGAGGTTCCTGAGGCGGGGGTTGGGTATGTCGTCAAGTGCTCTGTCCGAAAGGAGTTTCAGCAGTGGTTTGTGGTCTACCGCAACGATCAGGTTCTCGCAGCCCAGTACGAAGTAGCGCGCTTTGTCCAAGGCGTCCGCGACTGCGAGAGCCTCGCCCTCTATGGGCGCGTATCTGGATTCTGCCGCGTGTGTAAATCTGCTGCCGACCAGGGTTATTTTCCATCCATCAGTGTAGCAGAATGGTCTAACTGGCACGCATCGGCAGTGCTTTTGAAGCAACCAGAATCCGATTCCCTCCTTCGACCAGTCCGTGGCGATGCATGTTGGCTTAGTTTTGTCAAATATGCGGACACCGTGTTCGATTTCTTGTACGATCACGTCTTTCGACTCGCGGAATATGTCCTCTAACTCCATGGACCACTGGAAGCGTTCTCCACTTTTCAGGAGCTTCCGGAATGGCTGCATTCGTTCGGCCATACTAAAGGCGTATGCCACCTGGTTGACAAGCCCGAACCACGATCTGACGTCGGTGATGTTACGCGGTTGTGGGAAATCGTGGATTGCTTCCAGGTAGCGGCTGCACGGTCGCACGTCGGTCATGGTGATGGTGAAGCCCGCGAAGTCCACCGTGGGTGCGCTGAAGACAAACTTCTCCGGGTTGAGGATGATTCCATTCCGGCCGCATATATCCAGCCATTGGACCGCCTGGAAGTAGCTCCCCTCAATCGTGTCTGACCATAGGAGCGTGTCATCTACGCACTTGGTCTTGTTACCAATGTCCGCGACGATCTCATCGTATCGTCGTGAGTAACCGTCCCCCGATGCCATATACCCTTGTGGGGCAGATAGGTACCGGTAGCGCCCCCATGGAGTGATGAAGGTCGTCTTGTGGCGGTCGTCCTCGTGTAGGCGGACGCTATGGTAACCGTTCCATGCGTCGAATACTGTCTTGCGCTTCCCGTTAGGTACGCGTCTCGCCTGGTGGAACGGGGATTGGGTGTGGTGGGTCTCGCGGAACGCATGCTTGTTCAAAGCCTGAAAGTCGACGGTGCGTCGCGGCTTGCCATTCTTTTTCGTGCAAATTACCATGCGGTGACACCATGTCACCGGCGTGCCGACGGGTACTTCCTCCAACACGCTGAGCCGAACGTCCTGGTCGAGGCCTGCTTTTACCTCATCTTGCCAATGTATGGCCACGGAGATGGGAGTGTGATGGGCAACCGGTGTCGCGTTCTCACTGAGCATAAGACGTAGTGGCGGGCCGGTCATTCTCGGTAGTGGCTGGTGTGGGCACGTGTTGAATGTGCTCTGAGCATACATCCTGAGTAAATGTGACTGTAGTGCCTCTCTGTTGGCCTCGGTCGCTGGCATGGGGAGTGCGGTCGGCTTGGTCGGCGGCTCCGCGCGTCGCGGGCAGTCGCACAATTCCGAGGTCGTCAGATTCACCTCTCCGAGTGTCGGGAATCTGTCCGAGATCATTCCCAGGTCCATGCAGGCCGCGCGGGAGAGGAATATGCGGTCTGAAGAGTCCGTCACATACGCGATTTGGCGCGTCTCCAATCTCCGAGCGTCGTCACTGTTACCGGCGAATCTGACTACCACGGCTCCAAGGATACGAATTCCTCTGTTGTTTGCGGCCTTCATGGTCATGGATACAGGTATGAGGTCCTCGGTACTCAGGCCCATTTGTTGGACGACTTTAATGCCGATCAGGCAGCTCTGGCACCCCGTGTCTGCCATAGCGGGTAGGGTTACCGCGCGGGTGTGTTTCAGGAGGTTAAAACCCAGCGCTTTGTAATCCTCGCGCTTGTTGGTGAGAGTCAGGTTGACGTATGGCTGCGGGTCGGATATGCGTTTCATCCACTTATCGCACATATCATCGTACAGGTGGTGAGCGAGGGGAAGCGTGCGCATTTCGTCCTCTGTGCTGGCCATGGTGACCGTGCATAGCTCGACGAAGGCTGCCGTCTGCTCGTCGTACATCCCGTCGGTCTCCTTAGATGGGGGTCTTGCCGATCGGCCGCCCAGGCACGCCTTGTCGAGGTGATTCTGGCGGTCACACTTCCAGCACTTTTTACCGTATCCGGGGCACTCGGCGCGTCTGGCGCGCCATTGAGGCGTTTTGCCGTGGCCCACCTCGCCGCAGTAGATGCATACTCCTTCGGGCTTGGCCTTCCGTTTTTCCGGCCTGGCTCCTACTCTGGCGCGGACGTCCTGTCGCTTTCCCCGCCGATACGAACTACTGATCGCGTCCGTGCTCTGAGTGTCAAGCAGGCGCGATGCCGAGCGTTTTCCAGACTCTTTGGCCTCGATATACTCTATCATGTCCTTTAATGGCATGTCCTGGTTCTTCTCACCGAGTAGGTCAAGTTGTATTGCTTGGTCCGCGATGCCACGGGCAACCACGTTGCGCAATATCTCTTCGGTGAAGTCGTTGACCTGATCGCACCCCGCCTTGGTGCACTTCATTTCATACTTGCACGTGTCCGCCTGCCCTTTGATGCGGGCGTGGAACGACCGGACGGGCTCCTCGTGTCCCTGCCGCATGTTAGACAGGGCCACTCGAGCTACCATCGTGTTCTCCGTCCGGACGGCGAGCGCCTTCATGGCGGCGAGGACGTCTTCTTCATCGCTGCCCACGAGGCTCCGACCCGCCGCGCGAGTGAGGTCCTTTCTCAGCTCCTCCTCACAGCACTCCAGTAGCTGCGCGACTATGTCAGGTCCGACAAGCTTAGTACCTGTTTTGTATTCGCCCCAGCGGGTTATGAAGTACGACCAGGCCTCGCCCGTTCCGGCCAGTGCTATGGAGGGACGCTTGAGTTTCTCCATCTTGGCATTCGAGCTCGCCGCCCTGGGGGCGGCGACGTGCACAGTGGCGTGTATACTCAACATGGCGGCCACCACTGCCGCCTCTGCGTGTGTAGCCATATAGTCACAACCCTCGATCGGGCACTCTGCTTCCACCGGCGCCATAGGAACAGTTATTCTGGAGTAAACGTTCTATTTTCGGTGATGCACACGTGTGTACAGTGTCCTGGGGGCGAAGATTGGGTACAGAACCCGAGAAATCCAAACTCACTGTCGACGTTCTCGTGGTCCGTTTTCACCCAGTCGCGTCCTCCTCAGCACCGACGATCTTTACTCGACTGCATCAAGTTGTTTGATTATAAATAAGAACAGAGTTCAATTTGTTCGACCACTTTATTAGCGTGGAACGACAATAATCAAACAAGTATTGAACAGGTTGAAACACCCACAACATCCCTGGCTCCGGGTCAGGCTGCGCATGCGCACTGGCACAGCGGACCGTCGATATGTAGAATTACCGTAAAGTACAATGTTCTCTACAGTGTAGTCCACACACCATCATATTACTAATACAGTGTAGTCAACACACCATCATATTACTAATACAGTGTAGTCCACACACCATCATATTACTAATACAGTGTAGTCTACACACCATCATATTACTAATACAGTGTAATCTACACACCATCATATTACTAATACAGTGTAATCCACAAACCATCATATTACTAATACAGTGTAGTCCACACACCATCATATTACTAATACAGTGTAGTCCACACACCATCACATTACTAAAACAGTGTACTCCACACACCATCACATTACTAATACAGTGTAGTCCACACACCATCATATTACTAATACAGTGTAATGGACACACCATCATATTACTAAGACAGTGTAGTGCACACACCATCACATTACTAAGACAGTGTAGTCTACACACCATCATATTACGAATACAGTGTAATCTACACACCATCATATTACTAATACAGTGTAATCTACACACCATATTACTAAAACAGTGTAGTCTACACACCATCATATTACTAATACAGTGTAGTCCACACACCATCATATTACTAATACAGTGTAGTCCACACACCATCACATTACTAAAACAGTGTACTCCACACACCATCACATTACTAATACAGTGTAGTCCACACACCATCATATTACTAATACAGTGTAATGGACACACCATCATATTACTAAGACAGTGTAGTGCACACACCATCACATTACTAAGACAGTGTAGTCTACACACCATCATATTACGAATACAGTGTAATCTACACACCATCATATTACTAATACAGTGTAATCTACACACCATATTACTAAAACAGTGTAGTCTACACACCATCATATTAGTAATACAGTGTAATCTACACACCATCATATTACGAATACAGTGTAATCTACACACCATCATATTACTAATACAGTGTAATCTACACACCATATTACTAAAACAGTGTAGTCTACACACCATCATATTAGTAATACAGTGTAATCTACACACCATCATATTAATAATACAGTGTAGTCTACACACCATCATATTAATAATACAGTGTAATCTACACACCATCATATTAATAATACAGTGTAATCTACACACCATCATATTAATAATACAGTGTAATCTACACACCATCATATTAATAATACAGTGTAGTTCACACACCATCATAGAACTAATACAGTGTAGTCTACACACCATCATATTACTAATACAGTGTAATCCACAGACCATCATATTACTAACATAGTGTTGTCCACACACCATCATATTACTAATACAGTGTAGTCTACACACCATCATATTACTAATACAGTGCAGTCTACATACCATCACATTACTAAAACAGTGTAGTCCACACACCATCACATTACTAATACAGTGTAGTCCACACACCATCATATTACTAATACAGTGTAATCGACACACCATCATATTACTAATACAGTGTAGTCCACACACCATCATATTACTAATACAGTGTAGTCCACACACCATCACATTACTAATACAGTGTAGTCCACACACCATCATATTACAAATACAGTGTAATGGACACACAATCATATTACTAAGACAGTGTAGTGCACACACCATCACATTACTAAGACAGTGTAGTCTACACACCATCGTATTACGAATACAGTGTAATCTACACACCATCATATTACTAATACAGTGTAATCTACAAACCATATTACTAATACAGTGTAGTCTACACACCATCATATTAATAATACAGTGTAGTCTACACACCATCATCTTAATAATACAGTGTAGTCTACACACCATCATATTAATAATACAGTGTAATCTACACACCATCATATTAATAATACAGTGTAGTCCACACACCATCATAGAACTAATACAGTGCAGTCTACACACCATCATATTACTAATACAGTGTAATCTACACACAATCATATCACTAATACAGTGTAATCCACAGACCATCATATTACTAACATAGTGTTGTCCACACACCATCATATTACTAATACAGTATAGTCTACATACCATCACATTACTAAAACAGTGTAGTCCACACACCATCACATTGCTAATACAGTGTAGTCCACACACCATCATATTACTAATACAGTGTAATCGACACACCATCATATTACTAACACAGTGTAGTGCACACACCATCACATTACTAATACAGTGTTGTCCACACACCATCACATTACTAATACAGTGTAGTCTACACACCATCACATTACTAAGACAGTGTAGTCTACACACCATCATATTACGAATACAGTGTAATCTACACACCATCATATTACTAATACAGTGTAATCTACACACCATATTATTAAAACAGTGTAGTCTACACACCATCATATTAATAATACAGTGTAATCTACACACCATCATCTTAATAATACAGTGTAGTCGACACGCCATCATCTTAATAATACAGTGTAGTCTACACACCATCATATTAATAATACAGTGTAATCTACACACCATCATATTAATAATACAGTGTAATCTACACACCATCATATTAATAATACAGTGTAATCTACACACCACCATATTAATAATACAGTGTAGTTCACACACCATCATAGAACTAATACAGTGTAGTCTACACACCATCATATTACTAATACAGTGTAATCCACAGACCATCATATTACTAACATAGTGTTGTCCACACACCATCATATTACTAATACAGTGTAGCCCACACACCATCATATTACTAATACAGTGTAATCGACAGACCATCAAATTACTAATACAGTGTAGTCCACACACCATCATATTACTAATACAGTGTAGTCCACACACCATCACATTACTAAAACAGTGTAGTCCACACACCATCATATTACTAATACAGTGTAGTCCACACACCATCATATTACTAATACAGTGTAGTCCACACACCATCACATTACTAAAACAGTGTAGTCCACACACCATCACATTACTAATACAGTGTAGTCCACACACGATCATATTACTAATACAGTGTAATGGACACACCATCATATTAATAATACAGTATAGTCTACACACCATCATATTAATAACACAGTGTAATCTACACACCATCATATTAATAATACAGTGTAGTCTACACACCATCATATTAATAATAGTGTAATCTACACCCCATATTAATAATACAGTGTAATCTACACACCATCATATTAATAATACAGTGTAGTCTACACACCATCACATTACTAATATAGTGTAATCCACACACCATCATATTAATCATCTACACACCATCATATTAATGGTCTACACACCATCACATTACTAATACAGTGTAGTACACACACCATCACATTACTAATACAGTGTAGTCCACACACCATCACATTACTAATACAGTATTGTCTACACACCATCATATTCATAATACAGTGGAGTCTACACACCATTACATCACTAATACAGTGTAATCTACACACCATTACATTAATAATACAGTGTAGTCTACACACCATCATATTAATAATACAGTGTAATCTACACACCATCATATTAATAATACAGTGTAATCTACACACCATCATATTAATAATACAGTGTAGTCTGCACACCATCATATTAATAATACAGTGTAATCTACGCACCATCATATTAATAATACATTGTAATCTACACACCATCATATTAATAATACAGTGTAATCTACACACCATCATATTACTAACACAGTGTAGTCCACACACCATCATATTAATAATACAGTGTGGTCTACACACCATCATATTACTAATACAGTGTGGTCTACACACCATCATATTACTAATACAGTGTGGTCTACACACCATCATATTACTAATACAGTGTAATCTACACACCATCATATTACTAATACAGTGTGGTCTACACACCATCATATTACTAATACAGTGTGGTCTACACACCATCATATTACTAATACAGTGTAATCTACACACCATCATATTAATAATACAGTGTGGTCTACACACCATCACATTTTCATGGTTCCCTTTGCTCTCTCTCCCTTGGGTTCTTTGTACCCATCGACCCCTGCTCCACCAAGTGCTACAATCTGTGTTTGACAACGTGCTTTCGTCCGGCCACTCTATTTTGTTGAGGATTCGACGTGTTTGGAATCGTAATAACCGGTTTCCTTGGCTTTCAAAGCGATGCCTGCGACAACGACAGGGCAATGGGCGGTTGTACTGCGCGGAAGATCTTTTGAGCCCTCGTCATGGCGGTCTTGGTCAGACTGACAGCAGCGAGATCCCGTTGATTCCTTCGGTAGCCAATCACAAATATGTACCCGTACGTCCGAATAATGAAAGATTTCCACATCACACAAGTGAAAGGGTTTGCTAGACAAAGTGTACCAAGGAAAAAATCAAAATGTACATGAACATCAAAGTTCAGCACATCCTCCAAGGTGAGTAGGATCGACCCAGTTGATGATTATCATGAAAAATCGATGTTTTCTGGAACGTCACGTGGTACATGTACATGCCATCTCCCACGATGAAGCTGAGTCTACGGACCTATCGCTTGGAATGGTCATCGAGCTCGCATCCAATTCTTTCTCTGCACTAAATACGAGGAAACGTGTTCATTGCACGTGGAATGGTGAACCCTGTTTTATCATATCTGCATTATTGACAAATAGTGCAACTTCGAAATAATGCACGATGTTAACTGATGCCTTTCACACATGCAGTGCGTGTGTGTGTGTGTGTGTGTGTGTGTGTGTGTGTGTGTGTGTGTGTGTGTGTGTGTGTGTGTGTGTGTGTGTGTGTGTGTGTGTGTGTGTGTGTGTGTGTGTGTGTGTGTGTGTGTGTGTGACTGGTTGTTATCTCCATTTGTGGGTTTGAGGACATGCAACAAAGTCCTCCCAGGACTCAAACTTTGGTAAGAGATCACACAGTTCATGGACCAAGCTGTTCAACTTTGTTGATCTCAGAGTTTTGTTCCGAGGGCTCTTTTCAGGATAATCACCGAATCCCAGACTGCCTCCAATTGTTGTTCGTTTGTGGTAATATTCTTGGAGATCATTTTCAAAATCTCAGTGAGATTCTTCTTTATTATTCCTGTCGCTCCAATTTCATCACTTGTGGTGCAATGTTGACGTTCTTCAGCCAAGACAGAGTGTGTATAAACTGCCTCGGTTCACCTCGATGGGCATTACACAAGGAAATTATACACATTTTAACCTGCCATTATTAGTGTGAAATCTGTAATTGAAAGTGTCTTTTAAACATAAATTTCAGCATTTAGAGGAAAGAGTGGCAATTTCAAGATGGTTAACCATAGCTGTTGTGTTCCTAAATGCAAATCAGAGTCACGGAAATAGAGGAACAAGAGAAATATCCGTGCTCTGGTTCCTATCATTTCCTGTTCGTGCAATTAGTTAGAAATGCTATGGATATAACACACATATAACGAACAATCGCTTCTCCTTTCACCAATTGATGCAAAAATCTGGTATTATTTCTCGTGTCCCTGGAACCAAACAAAAAAAAAAAAAAATATGTAAAGGACCTCAACCCACACAACCCACCCTAACCCTCTCTCCCAAACAAGATTAATATCAATTATCATTTTAAACTTACTGTGTGTATCAACAAACCTCAGATATGGCCTTCCCATCAGTGTAAAGAAGCATGAAGATTTGGTGAGAAAACACACACCAAAGAACATTTGGCCTTTGGATGAAAATGTGCCGTGTGTGTAAAATGCGCTTTACGTGTGTAAATGTGCTTTACGTGTGTAAACGCACTTTGTTTGTGTAAATGTGCTTGGTGTGTGTAAATGTGCTTTGTGTGTGTAAATGCGCTTTATGTGTGTAAATGTGCTTGATGTGTGTAAATGCCCTTTAGGTATGTAAATGTGCTTTATGTGTTGAATGTGATTTGTGTGTAAATGTGCTTTATGTGTGTGAAAATGTGCTTTGTGCAAGTAAAATGTGCTTTATGTGTGTAAAATGTGCTGTATGTGTGAAAATGTGCTATATGTGTGAGTAAAATGTGCTTGTGTGAGTAAAATGTGCTTTATGTGTGTAAATGTGCTTTGCGTGTGAAAATGTGCTTTGTGTGTGTAATTGTGCTTTGTGTGTAAATGTGCTTTGCATGTACGTCAATGTGATTTGCCTGTGTGTAAATGCGCTTTATGTGTGAAAATGTGCTTTGCGTGTGTAAATGTGCTTAGTTTGTGGAAATGTCCTTTATGTGTGTAAATGTGCTTTACGTGTGTAAATGTGCTTAGTTTGTGGAAAAGTGATTTGTGTGTGTAAATGTGCTTTATGTGTTTAAATGTGCTTAATGTGTGTAAATGCACTTTGTGTGTGTAAATGTGCTTTGTTTGAGTAAATGTGCTTTATGTGTCTCAATGCGCTTTGTGTGTGTAAATGTGTTGTGCGTGCATAAACGTGCTTTGTGTGTGTAAATGTGCTTTGTGTGTGTAAATGGGCTTTATATGTGTAAATCTGCTTTGCATGTGTAAATGTACTTTGCATGTGTAAATGTGCTTTGTTTGTGTATATGTGCTTTGTTTGTGTATATGTGCTTTGTTTGTGTGAATGTGCTTTGTTTGTGTAAATGTGTTTTACGTGTCTTAATGCGCTTTGTGTGTGTAAATGTGCTTTGTTTGAGTAAATGTGCTTTATATGTGGAAAATGTGCTTTGTGTGTGAAAATGTGCTTTGTTTGTGTATATGTGCTTTATAAGTGGAAAATGTGCTTTATGTGTGCAAATGTGCTTTGCGGTGTGTAAATGTGCTTTGTTTGTGTAAATGTGTTTTATGTGTCTCAATGCGCTTTGTGTGTGTAAATGTACTTTGCATGTGTAAATGTGCTTTGTTTGTGGAAAATTTGCTTTGTGTGTGTAAATGTGATTTGCGTGTGCAAATGTGCTTTGTTTGTGTATATGTGCTTTATAAGTGGAAAATGTGCTTTATGTGTGCAAATGTGCTTTGCGGTGTGTAAATGTGCTTTGTTTGTGTAAATGTGTTTTACGTGTCTTAATGCGCTTTGTGTGTGTAAATGTGCTTTATATGTGGAAAATGTGCTTTGTGTGTGTAAATGTGCTTTATGTGTCTCAATGCGCTTTGTGTGTGTAAATGTTCTTTGTTTGAGTGAATGTGTTTTATATGTGGAAAATGTGCTTTGTGTGTGTAAATGGGCTTTATATGTGTAAATGTGCTTTGTGTGTGAAAATCTGCTTTGCATGTGTAAAATTTGCTTTGTTTGTGTGTGTAAATGTGCTTTGTTTGTGTATACTGTATGTGCTTTGTTTGTGTATATGTGCTTTGTGTGTGAAAATGTGGTTTGTGTGTGAAAATGTGGTTTGTGTGTGAAAATGTGCTTTGTGTGTGAAAATGTGCTTTGTGTGTGAAAATGTGCTTTGTGTGTGAAAATCTGCTTTGCATGTGTAAATGTACTTGCATGTGTAAATGTACTTTGTATGTGTAAATGTGTTTTGTGTGCAGACAATTTGCTTTGTTTATGTAAATGTGCTTTGTGTGTGTAAATGTGCTTTGTTTGTGCAAATCTGCTTTGTTTGTGTATATGTGCTTTGTGTAAATGTGCTTTGTTTGTGCAAATCTGCTTTGTTTGTGTATATGTGCTTTGTTTGTGTAAATGTGCTTTTTGTGAAAATGTGCTTTGTTTGTGTAAATGTACTTTGCATGTGTAAATGTACTTTGTTTGTGGAAAATTTGCTTTGTGTGTGTAAATGGGCTTTATATGTGTAAATGTGCTTTGTGTGTGAAAATCTGCCTTGCATGTGTAAATGTGCTTTGCATGTGTAAATGTGCTTTGTTTGTGGAAAATTTGCTTTGTGTGTGTAAATGTGATTTGCGTGTGCAAATGTGCTTTGTTTGTGTATATGTGCTTTATAAGTGGAAAATGTGCTTTATGTGTGCAAATGTGCTTTGCGGTGTGTAAATGTGCTTTGTTTGTGTAAATGTGTTTTACGTGTCTTAATGCGCTTTGTGTGTGTGTAAATGTGCTTTGTTTGAGTAAATGTGCTTTATATGTGGAAAATGTGCTTTGTGTGTGTAAATGTGCTTTATGTGTCTCAATGCGCTTTGTGTGTGTAAATGTTCTTTGTTTGAGTGAATGTGTTTTATATGTGGAAAATGTGCTTTGTGTGTGTAAATGGGCTTTATATGTGTAAATGTGCTTTGTGTGTGAAAATCTGCTTTGCATGTGTAAATGTACTTTGTGTGTGTAAAATTTGCTTTGTTTGTGTGTGTGTAAATGTGCTTTGTTTGTGTATACTGTATGTGCTTTGTTTGTGTAAATGTGCGTTGTGGGTGCAAATGTGCTTTGTTTGTGTATATGTGCTTTGTGTGTGAAAATGTGCTTTGTGTGTGAAAATGTGCTTTGTGTGTGAAAATGTGCTTTGTGTGTGAAAATGTGCTTTGTGTGTGAAAATGTGCTTTGTGTGTGAAAATGTGCTTTGCATGTGTAAATGTACTTGCATGTGTAAATGTACTTGCATGTGTGTAAATGTGTTTTGTGTGCAGAAAATTTGCTTTGTTTGTGTAAATGTGCTTTGAGTGTGTAAATGTGCTTTGTTTGTGCAAATCTGCTTTGTTTGTGTAAATGTGCTTTGTTTGTGAAAATCTGCTTTGTTTGTGTATATGTGCTTTGTTTATGTATGTGCTTTTTGTGAAAATGTGCTTTGTTTGTGTAAATGTACTTTGCATGTGTAAATGTACTTTGTTTGTGGAAAATTTGCTTTGTGTGTGTAAATGGGCTTTATATGTGTAAATGTGCTTTGTGTGTGAAAATCTGCCTTGCATGTGTAAATGTGCTTTGCATGTGTAAATGTGCTTTGTTTGTGGAAAATTTACTTTGTGTGTGTAAATGTGATTTACGTGTGCAAATGTGCTTTGTTTGTGTATATGTGCTTTATAAGTGGAAAATGTGCTTTATGTGTACAAATGTGCTTTGCGGTGTGTAAATGTGCTTTGTTTGTGTAAATATGTTTTACGTGTCTTAATGCGCTTTGTGTGTGTAAATGTGCTTTGTTTGTGGAAAATGTGCTTTGTGTGTGTAAATGTGCTTTATTTGTCTCAATGCGCTTTGTGTGTGTAAATGTTCTTTGTTTCAGTGAATGTGTTTTATATGTGGAAAATGTGCGTTGTGTGTGTAAATAGGCTTTATATGTGTAAATGTGCTTTGTGTGTGAAAATCTGCTTTGCATGTGTAAATGTACTTTGCATGTGTAAATGTACTTTGTTTGTGTATACTGTATGTGCTTTGTTTGTGTAAATGTGCGTTGTGTGTGTATATGTGCTTTGTGTGTGAAAATCTGCTTTGCATGTGTAAATGTACTTTGTATGTGTAAATGTGTTTTGTGTGCAGAAAATTTGCTTTGTGTAAATGTGCTTTGTGTGTGTAAAAGTGCTTTGTTTGTGCAAATCTGCTTTGTTTGTGTATATGTGCTTTTTGTGTAAATGTACTTTGCATGTGTAAATGTACTTTGTATGTGTAAATGTGTTTTGTGTGTGTAAATGTGCTTTGTTTGCAGAAAACTTGCTTTGTTTGTGCAAATGTGCTTTGTTTGTGCAAATCTGCTTTGTATGTGTATTTATGCTTTGTGTAAATGTGCTTTGTTTGTGTAAATGTGCTTTATTTGTGTAAATGTGCTTTGTTTGTGTAAATGTGCTTTGTTTGTGTAAATGTGCTTTGTTTGTGAAAATGTGCTTTGGTGTGTGGGCAGTACATCCTTTTGGATCGACGGAAGCAGCCTGCGAGCGGTGGTGATGTTCTCACGGTTGAACATCAAACTAGGAATTGTGCACCGTCTACTTAATTCGATTCTCAAAATGTTGAAACACTTTTGCTTTCCAGTGTAAACGTCGGTACACCAGACATCAATCATGCCGAATTTTTTGTTTTGTTTTGACGGACTCAGGAACTTGTGTATGTATCTATCTGTTAATGACTTGCTCAGAATGTCCATTATCAAGGAGGATCGTCCTCATGGCCAAGACTTCATCAGGGAGTTTTCTTGCTGAGTAAATTTTCATTGCTCTGTTGACCAGATTGCGAATCAGTCCAATCTTGTACCTGGTGGGATTATAAGTCACACCTCGTACGCTGTCCAGTAAATGCTGATTTGCGGTAGACTGTTGTATTGAACGTGTTTGATAACTTCTTCACCAGCACATCTGAATGGGGAGTACACCCCAGCGTTCCATCTCTGAGTTGAATTGCGAGGATGGATGATGAGTATTCAAGTGTTCCAGCAACACTTACCTACTTGAAGTAGACTTGAAAACAGCAAAGATGTCATCTATGTATTGACAGTAAATATTTGGGACTGAAATTGCAGAGGTTAAATTGGTAAAAGCACCTTATTCATGATAGCCACCGAAGATGTTCGCTTGGACAGGGACCAAATGGGATCCCCTGGCTACGTCATCGATCTGAGTGAACACTGAATCGTTAAAACTAAATTCCAACCCTCATGCAGCCATATTCATCAGTTCTATAAAGATGGGTCCAGGAATCGATGGCATCAGGAGGTCCTCATGATAGAGGAGCTGTGCACTGATCTCAATGACTTCTGTCAATGGAACATTGGTGAAGAGGCTTGTAATAACAAATGAGCACATGATGGGATTCTCACTCATTTGTGTGACAGAACGTATGGCATCAGCAAAGCTGAAGGAATCCTTGATGACATGCTTAGACAGCCTGTCGAGAGCCGGCTGCAATTGTTAACATAACCATCTGGCTAGCTCGTGCTGAGCAGAGCTGGTCATTGAGAGGATCAGTCGGAAAGGCAAGGTATCTTTACGCGTCTCCGGCAAACCATCCTTGGCCTTTGTGAACCAACTGGTCGCATTCTGTCATAGGCTTCTTTCAAGAGTTCACCTCGTTTGTAGAGTTGTAGCAGTCTCTTTGCCATCTGGCTCTCCAAATGAGCTTTGTGGTTATGCTCCGATGCACTTCCCAGATATTGGAATTTTGTGTCATCATTCAGAACTACAGACATCTTTTCGACAAAGTCATTCTTGTTCAGAACGACTATGGTGGTGTCTTTATCTGGCCTGCAAACCTGTATGTCTGGGTTGGACCAGAGACCATGTACGGCCGAGAGGCATACCCGTTGCATGTGGAAATTAGAGCGATAATTTTTAATTCCACGATATGTGTGGGCAACATCAGCTAATCTAGCCTTCAGTGGCTCATCTGCCTCGTTGGAAACAGGTATATGTTGGTCCAACTGAGTATAAATAAGCTCAAATTAAGCAGATATCTCCTCCCGTTTAATGTGCAGATTAATCGCATAACCAAACAAAAAAATGCACACACACAGTACCTTCAGAAAGTATTCACACCTCTCAGAAAATATTTTGTCACATTTTGTTGTGTCTCAGCCTGAATGACAATGTCTAAACATCTTTTTTTTAACTTTTACAAAGTAATTAAATATGAAAAGCTGAAATGTCTTGTGTCAATAAGTATTCAACCTCTTTGATCCATCCATCCATCCATTGTGACCATACTCTGTGCAGAGCGTTGGTGCTGCCAAAGCAGTCTCCTTGACTATTGGGCACAATCCTGAACAAGTCACCACTCAGACACAGTATACCAGCATGCTGGCACTCATTTTCCCAACCTCAGAAGGATAACAGGCCGAGTTAACCCTACCTGGTATTAATCCAACAGCAGAGCGGGATTTGAACTCAGGATCAAAGGATCCCAAGCCCACCACCCTAACCATGAAGCCAACACCATGCATACCTCTTGATGACACTCCAAATTTAGCTCAGTTGCATACATTTTCCTTTCATCATCCTTGAGATGTCTCTGTAACTTCATTGGAGTCCACCTGTGGCCAATTTAATTGAATGGACATGATTTAGAAAGAAACACACCTTTCCATATAAGGTCCCACAGTTGACAGTGCATGTCAGAGCAGAAACTCTACCATGAAGTCCAAGGAACTGTCTGTAGAACTTCAAGATAGAATTGTGAGGAGGCATAGATCTGGGGAGGGGTATAAAACAATTTCTAACATGTTGAAAGTTCCCAAGAGCACAGTGAGCTCCATCATTAGTAAATGGAAAGAATACAGACATACCCAGACTCTTCCTACAGCTGGCCGTCCAACCAAACTGGGCAAGGACTTTGGTCAGGGAAGTGACCAAGATCTCAATGACCACTCAAACAGAACTACAGAGTTCCTGGGCTGAGATGGGAAACCTGCCAGAAGGACAACAATCTCTGCAGCACTTTACAAACACAGTAAAACCTTTAGTAGTGCAGGTTCTACTATCGCGGGCAACCTATTGTGTTCCAATTCTGTTATCTTGGGATTTCATTTCGACCGATCGCAATTTTTGAGCTGAGACGAGTCATCGTTTGCATCCTGTGCTGAACGATTATCTCCCATTACGAATCTTGTGGTGTTTCTCACGCTTCGTTTTTAATGAGTTCAAATGTAAAGCAATGGACAAAGTTAGTTATACCAAAAGGTCGAGGAAGATCAAGACGTTGGGCGAAAGTATCGAGTTGTTAATCGGTTGGTTTAAGGTAAATGCTGCATCTGCACGGTCCGATATTACGAGGTGAATGATTGCAGGTAGAACCTTCTCCATTGTACGCTTCTTCATTTATAAACATTAATTTTCCTTCAAACCTCATTCCCAAACGTTCATTTCCC